>NW_007381245.1:7142-16296 GCF_000475195.1 Diaphorina citri | reverse complement strand
CGAAGTTCGGTATGCTCAATGAATTTTCGTAAGGTCAAATCCAGCAACCCTGAAAAAAACCCCCATTCCCATAGCCCTCCCACAAGTGCCAATCTCCTTGTTGTCCAAGTCATGGGCTGAGCTTTGAAGGCAGGCCTCCACCCTGGTGCGAGCGAAACGGGAAGGTCAGGCATAGAAGCAGGAAGGCATTGTCGGGGTTCGTTGAGTATGTGCTGACGATGAGTGGTGACCCTGGAGACTCGGGCATGTTTCGCAGTCCGATAGAATCTGATCACGGGGAACCGGGTGGCCAGGATGGAAAATCCCTTGCGATTGAGGGGGACCAAGTCTGGGAGAAGGGAGGGGATAATTTGTAATTAATTAAATAAAAAAATTTAAATAAATGAAGAAAAACTTATGAACATAGATTATTTTCAAGTTCCTACTCAGTTAAAAAAATTACTTATTACTTTAGGTAGTAAAAACTTACTTCAAGTTAAAATCTTACCCAAAAAGGTCCTTTACCGAAGTTATGGGCCTTGAAAAATCGTCAGGTACTTAAAACTTAAAAACTGTAGACCTTGGGACAAAAAATTAAAAAATAATTCTGTGTTCATCTAAAGTTCAGAAGGGTATCTTGTGTCTTTTATATTACCTTAGAGCTGTGAAGAGTAGAGATAGACCAGCTCTATCCTTGATAATAAACTCGGCATGATCCAATTCCCTCAGGACATCTTGCCAGGATAAGTTGGGAGACTGGAAAATAGATTAAGGAAAATATGAGTCAACAAAATAAGGTAAGATTCGCCTCATGTTCAACATTGCACATTTACCTATATTTCACACAAAAAATATGATCCAAAATATCAACCAAGACAATCTTGAAACCATTTTTCTTTTGGAAAAAGGTATGGTACCTAAAATGCAAATGTTGATTATTTTTATTTGTTTATTTTTTCTTTTTCTCTTTTGAAAAGTATTCAAAATGTGACTCAAATTGGGTAGAAGTTGAGGGGAAGGTTTCAAGTTCTAGAGGGGAAGAAAAAAATGGAAATTAGTACATAAAGTGAAAAAAATTAGTACATAAAGTGGGTACTTACTTGAAGCAAGATAAAACTAGATGTAACTGAATCATTTATTATCAAGGAGTGTGTGGTGGCTATAAACTCAATCAAGAATGAGCAGGTAGGATTTATTTCAGTTTGAAATCATGTACCTACATGGGTAGGTACATAAACAATGATTGGATTTTACCTTTAGTAAACTCTTGGATTAACAGTTAAAGCGCCTCAAATGAAAAAATAATAATAATAATAAAAATGAAATGGAAAAAAATCCGCCATATACTAACTACTTAAATCTCGAATCTCCTTTGTTTCTGCGACCTTTGCATAAGCTTAACCCATACTTTACGGCTATTTGCCCCTACACCTAAGCTTCAGAGTGGGGGGCTTTTTGTGTGTGAACAACTTTGTCCTTAAATTCCTGGAATTAATCATTGTAAACTCCTTTTTCAATAGTTTGAATACATTGGTCCCCGTCCGATTACTCAGGTTAAATGATAAATTGAAGATTCTGTAACTTTGTGAAAGTCCATCTTGACTAGGTAGGTTGAAATGATAAACATAATATACTTCTTCACTATTTGTAAAATATTCTTGGTTTTATTTCATTTTCATTTTATGGACTAGTTTCGCCGGTGAAGGCATCTTTAGCGTTACATCTGTATCAGAATATTTTGCAAATAGTGAAGAAGTATATGTTTATCATTTCAACCTACCTACTCAGGTTAAGCCACGTCGAGCGTGAACAGTACTTGGAATGGTGAAATATTCGGGAATCTCAAGAAATGACATGAAATTGGCAACATTGTTCGTCTTAAGTTAAACTTAAGTTTATCTTTAGATTTCATACATACGGGGGTGATGAGTTTCCAATAGGTATTAACTACAAACATGATAGTGCAAAAGAGTTGCAATTTTTTAATCTACCCTGAATACTTTCTGCAATTATTTACAATAATTAAACAATTAATGGTGTATTTTGCATTGTAGTTGTTTCTAATTTATGCATACTTACAAGGCCAAGGTCATTGAGTATTTCTTGATTGAGAGTAAAGGCCAATAGATCAGTTGCGCTTACTTGGGTGATGATTCAAAGTCATAGAGCAGGAAAAATGAGGACCAACAGAATTTTTCTTTTTCTTCTACAACTTCTAGATCTTGAGATATATCAATTGAAAAAATGCTTTGAACTTTTTATATAGGAATTGACCATTTATTTATAATTTTTACCCTTGTAGTTGTTTCTAATTTATGCATACTTACAAGGCCAAGGTCATTGAGTATTTCTTGATTGAGAGTAAAGGCCAATAGATCAGTTGCACTTACTTGGGTGATGATTCAAAGTCATAGAGCAGGAAAAATGGGGACCAACAGAATTTTTCTTTTTTTTCTACAACTTCTAGATCTTGAGATAAATCAATTGAAAAAATGCTTTTAACTTTTTACATAGGAATTGACCATTTATTTATAATTTTTACCCATTTGCAACTGCTCCATTGTGTCAGGGTCCTAAGTAAGAATTACTAACCAATTTGAAGGTTCTATTTATTAATTTTTGTGTAATTTCTATTTCAGTTGATTCTTACTCAGGGGTTTGAAGCAGACAGGCATTACTTGCATTGTCTATTCTCGTACATTGATCTCAGTACAGACGGAATAAAAAACTCCCGTGACTCTGTTCATATCCAACTTTTGAGCCAGGAGTGCAGCAAGCTACTCATCAAACCAGCCTTTGTTTCAACTCTGTGTTTTGCCTTAAATCCATTTGAAAAACAAACAGTAAGTTCCATTGATACCAAGATCAGTAGCATAGCTCAATCAAGAAATACTCAATGACCTTGGCCTTGTAAGTATGCATAAATTAGAAACAACTACAATGCAAAATACACCATTAATTGTTTCATTATTGTAAATAATTGCAGAAACTATTCAGGGTAGATTGCGGAAAAAAAATCAAAAATTCGAATTTCCCGCCAACTTTACACGCAAAAAGTCCGACGATGTCCTACGATGGCCCTGTTCATAACCATGGCTTTACTCTCAATCAAGAAATACTCAATGACCTTGGCCTTGTAAGTATGCATTATAAATTAGAAACAACTACAATGCAAAATGCACCATTGTTTCATTATTGTAAATAATTGCAGAAAGTATTCAGGGTAGATTAAAAAAATTGCAACTCTTTTGCACTATCATGTTTGTAGTTAATACCTATTGGAAACTCAGCATGTTCTAGAACTTGCACAGTATGATGAGTGTTGTGAAAAGTAATTAAATCCTTTTAAACAAGATTAAAAATATCTACAGGACTTTAAAAGGGATTCTACTTGCAGTATTTTGTAGAATTGTTCTATTTAGACGTCTATGACTTTGAATCATCACCCAAGTAAGCGCAACTGATCTATTGGCCTTTACTCTCAATCAAGAAATACTCAATGACCTTGGCCTTATAAGTATGCATAAATTAGAAACAACTACAATGCAAAATGCACCATTAATTGTTTCATTATTGTAAATAATTGCAGAAAGTATTCAGGGTAGATTAAAAAAATTGCAACTCTTTTGCACTATCATGTTTGTAGTTAATACCTATTGGAAACTCAGCATGTTCTAGAACTTGCACAGTATGATGAGTGTTGTGAAGAGTATTTAAATCCTTTTTAACAAGATTAAAATATCTACAGGACGTTAAAAGCGATTCTACTTGCAGTATTTTGTAGAATTGTTCTATTTGGACATTTTGCACTATCATGTTTGTAGTTAATACCTATTGGAAACTCAGCATGTTCTAGAACTTGCACAGTATGATGAGTGTTGTGAAGAGTAATTAAATCCTTTTTAACAAGATTAAAAATATCTACAGGACTTTAAAAGGGATTCTACTTGCAGTATTTTGCAGAATTGTTCTATTTGGACAAGAGGAACCCAATGGTAGATGTCTTGCATGTCAACTTCCTGACTATGCTTACCTGATGGAGTTCCTCACAAGTTTCTTTGAAGTTTTTCTTATTCAAATTTGAAACCAAATAAGTAATTTGAGACAAAGTGAGAGATAGTGAATCAAGGTTCATAGTTCCATGTAGAAAACGTTGAAAGCTTCAAAATGTATTGAAGCTCTCTTAAAAAACCACCATGTAACCCCTAAAGAGGGGATGATACAGTTTATATTGTCACTACTACATAGGGTCTGATTTAAGTCCAACATCGGGGCTGAATATTTTAAAATAAACTTAATCAATAGACCATTATCATCTTAAACTTAGAGACACCAAATAAAATACTTAAAAAACTAACTTAAAATGAGAAAGAAAAGTATTTATGTATTATTTTTATGGTGGTTTAAAAGTGTTGAACATTAGTGACCAAACCACTCACAATTTCCTTAATGGCCTGCACAAACACCTCCACATTCCATGTGGATGGTCCAGCAGCACCTCCAGGACCCCCAGCACCTCCGTCTGACTTCTCCTTATTGGCAGAGCCCAGATCTCCTCCACTCGACTGGGGCCAGAAGCTGCTATTGGCCAGGGGGTCGTCTAGGCCCGTATGAGAACGAACCATCATGGAGAGGACCTTTGCTGTGGCAGACGGGCCCAGGTCTCGCACCCCCAGGGTAACCAGTTGGTGACGGCATTCTTCTACCGAGGAACAGAACCCGTAGCCTATCTCGATGATGAGCTCTGCAAGAGAACTGTCCAGCTGGAAAACAAAATTTAGATTTCGAAATTTTATAAATTAAAAAAAAAAAGTTTTAACCAAAAGATCTAGTAGCCCTTATTCTATAAAATAAACAAAAATGTAAGAATTGCATATCTTTCTACAGACTTCTCTTGTCTAAACCTTATCTTCTTTCTTTTCATTAGACGGGTACCTAATAATAAAAAAGTCAATAAGTTAAATAATTGGATTACCATGGTGTTTGCCATGTTGGGCAATGCCTGTGTGTCTGGTGGTGGTGTCTTCAGATCAATCGGATTCTGATAGATTAGTGGTTTGAGTACAATAGGAACCAAGTCAGGTGGGAAATCACGTCGCAACACCTGATGAAAATCGGCAATCACTTGTGCCGAGATGCCAAAGTTGTCCTTTTTGTCACTCAGGGGTGTTTGGGATTGGATTGTGTACAAAATGAAGTGAAGGATTTCTGGTGAGCAGTCCTGAAGTCCTCCTTCGTCAAGAGCAGTACTGCTTGCTGTGGAAATTGTAAAATGTAAATGGTAATGGTAAATAAGGTCAGCTCCCATGGCGTAGTGGTCACTGCGCTCGCCTTGCACGCGGGAGACCCGGGTTCGATTCCCGGCAGGGTCGAGAAATTTGTATCATGCAAATGATTGACTCCATGACTGGTCTCAAATAAATGAGGATAAAATTCCATGCCTCGGCTGGGATCGAACCCACGCCCTCCTGTTTACCAGGCGAGCGTTTTGACCACTACGTTACCGAGTTTGGTTTGTTTTTAATGATTGTTTTCAAGAGGTACCGTTTTGATAGAAGGAATTTTTCTGTAACAACGGAAGTCTAATCGTCCCGAAATCGGAGAGGCAGGCAGAATAGGAGAAAGATACCCGTTCCGAGAACGAACCTTACCTATTTTCAAAAATTCGCTCCGGGCGGGAATCAAATTCGCGACCTAGCGCTTATATAAGGCAGACGCGCTACCAACCAAGCTAAATAGGCTGGCTTACAGTGCCGGTAAACGTTTACAAAGCAACAATCTTGACCTAGCAAACAGAAGCTCTGAGTTTCATTACTTCTTATAAGTCAGTCTAGTTAGCTGGGAAGGTGGCGCGTCTGCCTTGTGGTCGTGGTTATGCACAGGGTCGAGATAGGCAAGGTTGGTAAACTAACCTTGTTTTTAAGTTACCACTCCCATGCCAAACTGATGTAGAAACAATATCCTGTCTCAACCCAACCCGGTATATGACCACAACCTGTAAGCGCTAGGTCGCGGGTTCGATTCCCGCCCAGAGAGGATTTTATCTTAAATAGACAGGGTTCGTTCTCGGAACGGCTGGCTTTCTCCTATCCTGTCTTCCTCCTCTCTCCGCCTTCATTAAAAATCTTCTTTTAATTATTCCCAATCCCATAAAAGCTAAAGAAATGAAAACAAGTGAACTACTCAGTGAGTCAGATACTAGTGAGATTTCGGAAGCTACTATGTACAACCCCCCAACCCTACTATGTACAATTAAAAAAAAGTGTTGTAAGTCTAAATCAGGTGAAACAATATCCCAATACATACTATAGTTCTTTCACCCTAACACAAAAAAACTGCCTCTGAGTACAGGGTTACCAATCTGTACTACTCTACTACATCATCAAACCTTTACATTTTCAGAAAATAATTGGTTTTATTTGTACCTTTTCATTGGTTCAAAGGTTTTTTTTTACCTATTATATCAAGTTAAAACTGTAGGTAGGTACCTAAAACTTAGGAGAAAATTGTTAGTTAAGGTGTTCAAACTTACAACTTGTGATGTATGAATTGATGAGTTCTATCAATTTCTGTTTGACAAAACTCAAAGCAAAGTTGTGTATTTCTTGATTGCTCGTATACAGAAGAGAAAGTCCAAATACAACTTCTTGCAATCTGTTGAGCTTCAAAATGTGAATCGACATAATACTGGACTTCATCAAAATACATGCTATTTAAAATCACAATACAGCATTGATTGAAAGGAGATTTCAATTCTTTTATTTTTCAAGAGGTGAACTTTATTTTGACTTTGAGTCGACCTTGGAAACTTTCTAACTTTGATTTTGAGTCGACCTTGGAAAATACTTTGATATTGAGTTGACCTTGGAAACTTTCTAACTTTGATTTTGAGTCGACCTTGGAAAATACTTTGATATTGAGTTGGACTTCATCAAAATACATGCTATTTAAAATCACAATACAGCATTGATTGAAAGGAGATTTCAATTCTTTTATTGTTCAAGAGGTGAACTTTATTTTGACTTTGAGTCGACCTTGGAAAATACTTCGATATTGAGTTGACCTTGGAAACTTTCTAACTTTGATTTTGAGTCGACCTTGGAAAATACTTTGACTTTGAGTCGACCTTGGAAACTTTCTAACTTTGACACTGATTCGACCTTGGAAACTTTCTAACTTTGACTTTGAGTCGACCTTGGAAAATACTTTGATATTGAGTTGACCTTGGAAACTTTCTAACTTTGACATTGCGTCGACCTTGGAAACTTTCTAACTTTGACATTGCGTAGACCTTGGAAACTTTATATTGGAAAAAAATGAGGAAATTCCGTACAGTAGTTTCGAAGATACGACGATAGAAACCCGGCGCATCCGGACCGAGTCATTTGACTCATAGCGGCAACACTGTATCGGGCGCTGACGTCATACCTACATATCGCTAACCCATGCGCGTAGGAATCAAGGCTGTGGATATCCTTTATCATTGTTATCAGCTCCCGTTTTGATCGGTACAAATTTTCAATATCGGGAAATGGTTGGAAATATCCGTTTTGGGAACCCCCGATGTCAAAAAAGTAACAAATAAATTTGCTCTCATTTTGTATCAGATTTGTCTTCTAAATATTATACCTACTTGCAGAATAGATATGGTACGAATCTGTAGATGAACTGATAATAGTAACAGCAGTTCTTATTTCTACTGCTTGAATAGGACCAAAGAGTCTCCTTACTTTTATTGTTGTGGTCAAATTTTCAAACAATGTTGAGAAAAAAAATCCATACATTGGCAGGGATTGAACCCACGCCCTCTTGATTACCGAACTACACCAGCGAGACAAATGCAGTACTGTAAGCACAATAAAATGACTGATCTCTACAAACTAAAATAAGCTGATCGTATTGTATTCTAAAAATTCTGTCCCGCTCGTAAGAAAACACGCCTTCCGATATAGTAAAATTCAAATCCTAGCCGCTCTGAAGAATCCTAAACTTAAAATAAATACGTCTACTCTACTCAGACAGAATTGGGTGTCTCCCCTTCATATTAATGGCTGGAGTACACTATTCCAATAGGCAGTCCAGCTACTGGTCTGATGTAAACACCACTGGAGTCCAGTAATATTCCAGACCAACTGGACAAAACGGAATAGAATAGAATAGAATATACCTCATTTATTTCTCCTTTTCAGCTTTAGTTTTATATAGGTATATAAATATTTTTTTTTCTCTTTTTTTTTTTAATTTAAGCAAGGGTCTATTGTACTTTATTTTTGAAAATATTGTACCAAATACATGAGACCTTGCTTGGACTGCGGGGGTAAAGGGACTTTTCAGTCTCATTCTGGCAGTATAAGCAGGGTATATTCTATTCTATTCTATTTATACTGGTAGGGTGAGACTGAAAAGTCCCTTTACCCCCGCAGTCTAAATATTTCTCTACAGCTATTAATCCAATTGATTCGGGCCGAACAACTGGACTGGAATGTTATTGGACGCCACTTGTACTTATACAAGGTCAGTAGCTAGTGTCTATTTGGCCTTGTGTAAACCAGTGCCTGGTGGCCATAATTAGACGGGGTAATCACCATTCAATCCTGCCTGGCTAACACTATTCAAGCTTAGCTATACACTCTCACCAAAGAATTTATTACAAAATGGGTAAGAAAAAAACCTACCCACGAGTTCCCGACACAAAATTGGGGGTGAAAAAACTAACAATTTAGGTGCTGGATGAACACAAGAAAGGGCCTAACTGGAGGTTCTGTAGTATAGGGGAGTTTTCTTATCTTATAGTACGTACATATATCAAAATTCAAGTATTAGGTAGGTATGTAAAAACAATAAATACATATATAAACAATGTTGTGACTTTGCAGAAGAATAAATAGCTCACCTTTAAAGTTTTTTTTTATTATTATTTACTTCAATTTATTGCGGTGCGTCAATCCTTTAAAGTTTAAAGGGATTTAGCTTAAAAAATAAAATAAACGCATGTTTGAGGTAAAAAGACTTTTTCTTTTCAATAGGGCAGTGAGTATTGAGAGATTGTTTTAGATTTATGTTTTAAGCATTGATTTCTTGAAGTATACAACTACAACATTGGGGCCCAGGGAAGTATTGGGGGGTATTTTAATTCCACCCGGTTCCTTTGGTTTAAGCAAATCTTATTGGTTCA
>NW_007381245.1:0-5034 GCF_000475195.1 Diaphorina citri | reverse complement strand
ATGGCAAGCAAGCGCGTTACCACTGGACCAACCGTGCCCCCATGGATCTGGACCAACCGTGTTTACTTTATTTTTGCTTGGGATGATAAGACCTTGTTACAGTTCCCTCCATCAAATCTCTTAAAATTACAATAACCATGATACCACTAACGCCAAAACGAGTACAAATTTTTGTCGATGATGGGATTCGAACCCGGGACCTTCTGAATGGCAAGCAAGCGCGTTACCACTGGACCAACCGTGCCCCCATGGATCTGGACCAACCGTGTTTACTTTATTTTTGCTTGGGATGATAAGACCTTGTTACAGTTCCCTCCATCAAATCTCTTGACATTACAATAACCATGATACCACTAACGTTGATGGTGAAAGGCAATAAACTTACATGGTGAGTACATTGTAGGAGAAGGCTGCCGTCTTGTCCATATGAATGATTTGAGAGCAAATTTTGGCACCGAAATATCTGAAGTTGTGCCACTCGTCCGAGCTTTGAGAGGACTGAAAGAGGAACACAGGACAAGATAGGGTGAAGTGATGATCTTTATTTTGATTATCTACCTCTGAAAAAAACCCATTCCAAGACACACAAAATGATTTTCGTTTGATAGAGGCTCAATATCACAGTATTTAATTATTTAAAAATATCAAATTATTTAACCTAATTTCCTATAAAGTCAAAAGAAAATGTTACTTTTAATTGAAGAAATCAAGTTCAGTAAAAAATAAATAAATAAAGGATATCTGGACAAATAGGTACATGGATAACAGAAATGGCTTACCAAGTTAATAATTTTTTGGGCTGCATAGTAACATGAGTTCGCACATTCAATCCACTGTGCAAACAGAAGGCTCTGGTCTTCAATGAATCGTTCAAACTGACGAGGCTCGTAGTTCAAATTCTGAATGCACTCTTCCAAAACAGTATCAATGTCTTTTTCAAATGTGATGGTAGTATCATAGTTCTGTGGGAGAAGAGAGAAAATAGAAATTTAGTCATTGACATAAATCATTTATAACACATTTATATTTATAACAGGTAACACTTTTTTTTGACACACAATAAAATAGCCATTTAGTATCAATGTCTTTTTCAAATGTGATGGTAGTATCATAGTTCTGTGGGAGAAGAGAGAAAATAGAAATTTAGTCATTGACATAAATCATCTATAACACATTTATATTTATAATAGTTAACACTTTTTTTTTGACACACAATAAAATAGCCATTTAGGTACTAGGTCACCATGAGAACACCAAAAAAGTAACCTGTTGAAATACCGATTTAAAATTTGCAATCAAAATACAAAAGTACCTAAATTCTTTTTCTTGCGCCAACTGTTGCACCGGTCTTAACCAAAAGTTTCGTGTCGCATCCTTGTCACATTTGACAGCTACATACCAAATTTCAAGTCTCTAGGGCTCTTCGTTCTCGAGATATTTTGTTTACAGACAGACAGACACACACACGGACCAATGGCTGAAACTTTGGATTTAGGCTCTAGGGACCTCAAAACGTGTTTTGGCACTAAAAATCACACACGGACCAATGGCTGAAACTTTGGATTTAGGCTCTAGGGACCTCAAAACGTGTTTTGGCACTAAAATCTGACCCGATTACATTACTTTCCTTCCTATAGGATAAAGAAAGTAAAAAACGAGTTTACATTGATTAATTCCAGGAATTTAAGGACAAAGTTGTTCATACACAAAAAAACCCCCTCACTTTGAAGCTTAGGTGTAGGGGCAAACAGCCCTAAAGGATGGGTTAAGCTTATGCAAAGGTCGCAGAAACAAAGGAGATTCGAGATTTAAGTAGTATATGGCGGATTTTTTTCCATTTCATTTTTTTTTTTTCCTTTGAGGCGCTTTAACTTTGGAATACCAGGTCGTTCAAGCCTCTCCATCAGCCCTGGGGTGATTTTGAGCTAACATTGGGTTTTGGCTCCAAAAAATTAAAGAGTGCACTTTGCACTCAACCTTTCATTTTATTTTAATTTTAATTTATTATGGTGTGTCAACACAACACTCAACCTTTGCTATTTCTTTGGCAAAAGGAAAATTCAGGCTGGTATCCTCCCTGTTTTAAGTCCCCCAGCCAGACTAAGCTGGTCCACTCCCTAAGTAAAAACCTCCAACCAGACAAATCAAAAAAACAAGAGGGAATGAATTTTAATTTCAAATTGAGCTGAAATACTCACCAGGTAGTCTGCATCATAAGACCCATTCATATCAAGTTGAAAAGAGGGCTCACATGTTACCGACACATGAGATACATTGTTATTACATGGCGATGGTACAAACTCAAGTGCATTGAAGTTCAGCTTTGAGCCCTTGGCAATGAAGCCTGTAATCATGGGAAAATTTCATTATTAAATTAAAATATTTTTTTTTGGACTATACATATTTTGAATTTTAAGTAGGGAGCAAAATTTCAAGTAGGTAAGTAGGTTTTTTTTCTTTCTTTTTTTAAATCACACAAGGGATCATTTTTGTCTTTTATACATACCAGGATTATTCAGGGAAATAGATTCTACAAGAGGTTCTGACCGCCCTTTCAGGTTGACTGCAAATATCCTGAACACTTTTATGGGGGGTTTTTTACTCTGAAAAAAAAAAAAAAAAAAAAAAAAAAAAAAAAAAATCCCAATGTTCAAGCCATTACATCGTAATTCTGATCCCCATGTTCAAAACCCCATAATGTGTGTCATGCGCAGAAACCAAAACTTGTTGAACATGGTTATCAGAGTTTTACAAAACAGGATGCAAAATCTCTCTATTATTACCTATTTTTTTATTCTAAGTTTGTTATTAAACTAGTATTTTTGGAGGAAACAAGAAAGGTTCAATATTTATTTATTATTTTTTTTTTTTTTCAAATGTCTTACTTGATATTATTTCAATGGTGTCTTTTTTGATTTCAGGAGCTGCAACTACTTTCAAAGGCAATTTCTTCTTTCCCTTCTTCCCGGACTCTTGTCCGCTTGCAGAACTCATCTGAAACAAGAAATAATACAGATTTTAAAACAATGTCCTAATGGTAGGGTTTATGGCCAAAACCATGAACCAAGTTTAGCCTTGGTTTAAAACAATTAGATTAAAGAATCTGATTGCTTTCATTGCCTACAAATTTCAGAACCATCCAATCAGATCACTTCATTCAATAGTTTATCTTGAGCCAAATAGTTTATCTTGAGGGATTATGGTCCCTGTGATGAATCTCTATCATAATGAACAGGCCTTGGCTGAGATGAAGCACATTTCACTTCAGCAATTATTGACCTACCTCAAGTGAGGGACACTGTAAAAACTTAAAGAGATTTACAGTGATATTTTGTCCTGTAAACCATTACAAATAATGGTAAATCCCCTTTAGGATCGTTCGCGCCGGTCAAAACTACATCTAGCACACTCTTAAAGTAAGTTTTTCCTCTTATATAGAAATTTTCAGTAAATTTGCCATTGATGTGTCTTATGCATAATTACCCAAATTTAAACTGGGATTATGGTCCCTGTGATGAATCTCTATCATAATGAACATGCCTTGGCTGAGATGAAGCACATTTCACTTCAGCAATTATTGACCTACCTCAAGTGAGGGACACTGTAAAAACTTAAGTAAAGAGATTTACAGTCATATTTTGTCCTGTAAACCATTACAATTAATGGTAAATCCCCTTTAGTCACATTTTTGTTGGTTCTCTATGTATTTTGATCACCTATTACAGTTTGAACAGCATTTTAACTAGGTACCTAGGTGAAGAAGAAGACAAAGAAGAAAAAAGGGTTTTAAGGTCATCACCTTGTGGCATAGTGATCAAAATGCTTGCCTGGTAATCAGGAAGGTGTGGGTTCAATCCTCACCAAGTGAGAGTAATGGTTTTAAGGTCATCACCTTGGTGGCATAGTGATCAAAATGCTTGCCTGGTAATCAGGAAGGTGTGGGTTCAATCCCCACCAAGTACTGTGGTGTGTGGTTGATGTAAAACGAAATAAGATTAAAATGATAAAACTAAACAGATTCTCCCTATTCAACTCATAAACTTATAAACGAAAGACCCTTTATGACTGGAAAATGGTTGGGAAAGATTAAGAAAATGTTGGAACTGCAGTTCCAAATTTTTGAACAAATCAAATTTGCCTTTGCCAGATAAATAAAAATGGACCGAGTTCCCAAAAAGTTCAAAAAACAAGCAGAAGCAGAAGCACATGTGTGAACCTATAACAGTGGCGCGAGGATGAGTTTTGATGTGCGAGGAGGAAACGAGTTTTGGTGCGCGAGTAGACTCGCTTCGTCTAAAAGAATTGCATATCTTTCTACAGACTTCTCTTGTCTAAACCTTATCTTCTTTCTTTTTATTAGATGGGTACCTAATAATAAAAAAGTAAATAAGTTAAATAATTGGATTACCATGGTGTTTGCCATGTTGGGCAATGCCTGTGTGTCTGGTGGTGGTGTCTTCAGATCGATAATTGGATTACCATGGTGTTTGCCATGTTGGGCAATGCCTGTGTGTCTGGTGGTGGTGTCTTCAGATCAATCGGATTCTGATAGATCAGTGGTTTGAGTACAATAGGAACCAAGTCAGGTGGGAAATCACGTCGCAACACCTGATGGAAATCGGCAATCACTTGTGCCGAGATGCCAAAGTTGTCCTTTTTGTCACTCAGGGGTGTTTGGGATTGGATTGTGTACAAAATGAAGTGAAGGATTTCTGGTGAGCAGTCCTGAAGTCCTCCTTCGTCAAGAGCAGTACTGCTTGCTGTGGAAATTATAAAATGTAAATGGTAATGGTAAATAAAATTAAAAGATATGTATTTCTTTAGTGTGTTTAGCCTAAAAAAAAAAACTGCCTCTGAGTACAGGATTACCAATCTGTACTACTCTACTACATTATCAAACCTTTACATCTTCAGAAAATAATTGGTTTTATTTGTACGTTTGATTGGTTCAAAGGTTTTTTTTTTTTTTGAACCTATTATATCAAGTTAAAACAGTAGGTAGGTACCTAAAACTTAGGAGAAAATTGTTAGTTA
>NW_007381244.1:0-15030 GCF_000475195.1 Diaphorina citri | reverse complement strand
ATAGGTTGAGTGCGAAGGGCATCGGCTAGTAAAATTTATAGCTAAAACCAAATGTCAGCCCAAAGCAATTACCCTAGTTAGGGCTGATTGGGAGGCTGACGAAAAACGCCGGGAAAAGGCGAAGAAAAAGAAGAGATAGTAACATATTTTATGACCCTGCAACAACCCTTCTCTACGCGTCTACAACACTCCTAAGATGTCTGATTACCCCAGGTTTTACACATAGGTGACAATAAAACTGCAGGGTTTCTGTTAAACTGTTTGGTTATTGTAGGGGAAACTATGGTAGACTTATCCCTGTTTGGTTGTTTATGTCCCCATGTATGTTTGGTTTATACAATAAAACTGCAGGGTTTCTGTTAAACTGTTTGGTTCTTGTAGGGGAAACTGTGGTAGACTTATCCCTGTTTGGTTGTTTATGTCCCATGTATGTTTGGTTTATACCCCATGTTTGGTTAGGACGTCAGGTAATCAATTAAGGTGTCCCATATAATGTTTCAAAATTCTGAAAAGAATCCTCTTTTGGAGAGGAAAATTTTCACAATACCTTATCTTTACTGTGGAAACGTCAAACCCATTCATGACTGAACAGAGTGAGTAGTACCTAATCTCCTCTCCTTCTCTCTCTCTCTCCGATGCGACGGTCTGTGAACTTTAGGTTCCAGATGACTGAACACCCTCTACTGACTACTCTGTACCTGGTAGTCCGTTGCTTTGATGGTTGAGTGATAACTGAAGAGCCACGCTTACGCTTATACCACGATAATCCAGAAATAATAGTAATCATAGCAATAACAGTCAGAAAACTCTTTGGGTTTCCTTTACATGGGCATTCATGTATTAAAATTTGCCCAACATAATATATATGATGAAGCCATTCATATTCATATTGCATTTAATATAAATTTTATGGGGGGGGGGAGTCTTCGGGGAAAGTTAGTACATCCACCAAATATTATAAAAAAAGTTTTCGAAAAAAAAGAGGGAGAGAGAGAGAGAGAATCTCCTTTTGTTTTAACATTTTCTTTTTGATACTCTTTCTTCTTCTCCTCCACTCTCACTCACTTTTCTGTTGCTATTTTCATAATTTTTACTCTTTTATTTTAAAGGAAAATGAACGTCTCAAACTCACAAATCTTGTTCGTCGATCTTAGTTCACTGTGATTCACAAGACTGTACTCGATGTTGTAATCTCTATAAGAACTTGAAGATCCGAATCCGAAGCTCACTGTTCCAACAAACTTCCCACAGGTATGTTCGCCATTCCCTTATGAATAATATAAGCACCATCTTCCTCTCTCATTCCTTTTTATTTTCAGTCGATCTCAATCCTTCTTCATTTCGTTCTTTCTCCTTGTCTTCTTCCTCTTCCCTTACTTGGCCTGTTCGATCCTTTGAATCGACTTTTGTAATCCCGACTCGAGACGGGTAAAACTAAAAGGTAGAAAGATGTGCAAGGTCAGCCACTCACTATCAGGTGGACCTGACAGGTACTCTGAAAGTGAGTGTCTGGCCTAAGGTGTGAGTGGGTTATAAAAAAGAACGACTATTTTCCACTCCCCAGTGGACTACTCAGTCAATGAGTCAGACCCTAAAACATGTTCAATGGGACCTACAAAATCTTTAAAGCCCTACACCTATGGGTGTTGGGATCTGACTCATTGACTGTTCCACTGAAAAGACAAAAGAGTAGGTTATAGTGTATCTTACGATACTTAGTTACTTACTCTTGTGTCCCTGTGTCAGTGAGATAGCTGTCTTTCCTACCCTTTGGACGCCCAGAAAAAAAATATCTGGGCTCCTTCCATGTCCTTCCAGGTAGCACCTATCTCTATACTGTCTATATTGCAAGTCTAGACGTATAGTGCTCTTTAACTTGAAGTTTTCATAAACGCACTAAGCTTCCTATCTGGACACCTAACACCTGTTTCCCTTTTTACATGCTCTATCACACAATATCACACATCCTCCCCTCAACACACTTCAAAGTGTTTTCACACATGAAAAATCTCAGCCAGGCACTTGAATTAAAAGAAAAACAAAGGAGTGTAGAACGAAAAACAAAGAACAATAGAGCAGAACAGAGAAAGAGAGATGGACAAAGAAAAAGAGATAGTAGAAACAGATAGCGAAAAGGAGGAGGAGGAGGAGGAAGAAGAAGAAGAAGAAGAAGAAGAAGAAGAAAATGAGAGGGAGCTAGAAAGAAAGAGATAAAAAAGAGAAGCGTATTAGAAGGAGGAGGAAGAGAAACCGAGTTTGGAGAAGAAGGAAGAAACTTCAGTAAGAAAGAAGGGATAAGGAGACAATTAAGAAAGAAAGAAGAGAGCTCTAAAAAATAGATAGATAGTGGGAGAGGGAGACTTGGAGCATAAGATACGAATCTAACATGGTAATTGGATTAACTAGCAGGAGTATGGACAAAGATTTTTATTCCTTGCACAGTTACCTTTTTATTCCAAAACCTATGTAGGTTTTAAACACAAAACTACAGGAAGAACAGCCAGTGATGTTGGTGATGAATTCATTGTGCCTCAGCAGATGACCCACAAGCTATACTTTCCTTTTTATGATAGAAGTTAAATAAATAGTTAATTTTAATATTGAATTCGTTTGTGATTTCAGATGAGACTTTGTATGAACCTCTGCAGCTGAGCTGATGAGGATTTCAGTAAATGCACACTTTTACCAGACGAGAACGAACACTTTTGGCAGAAACCACATCGTTGGAGACTATACCTACACTTTTGGGAGAAACCACACCATTGGAAACTAATCTTATGCATGGAATTGTTAGAATCACACACCCTTCTGACTAGTAGGTATAACTTCAATGCCATTTATTCCCCCTTCCTTTCATTTTCTTTTGTTATGCTTGTTTCTTTTCATGGGGGAAAAAAAAAAATGGACGGTGTGGGAAAAATTAAGGGAAAGAGAAAGGTACGATAAAATCCCATCATCTGGGGTATAAAAAAATAATTTTTTCTCATCACACCCAGTCGGCCTCCCTCTCTCTCTCTCTCCCTCCCTCCCTACCTTCCCTCGCCCTTTTATTCTTCTTTCTTTGTCTTTTCCCCTCGGCTTCCTAACCAACTACTCCTTGCATTTCATCTCGCTCTCTCTTTCTCTTTTGGAGGAACTGTTTTTCTCCTGTTTTCTCTTTCTCCCTCTCATGCTTAAAAAAATCAGTTTGCTTTGTATTTCCCTCTTCCTACCCTCTTCTCTTCTCTCCTTTTTCATCTTCTCTCTTTCTCTCTCTCTCTCTCTCTCTCTCTTTCTCTCTCTCTTTCTCTCTCTCTCTTTCTCTCTCTCTCTCTTTCTCTCTCTCTTTCTCTCTCCGATGCGACGGTCTGTGAACTTTAGGTTCCAGATGACTGAACACCCTCTACTGACTACTATGTACCTGGTAGCCGTTGCTTTGATGGTTGAGTGATAACTGAAGAGCCACGCTTATACCATGATAACCCAGAAATAATAAGTAGTAATCATAGCAATAACAGTCAGAAAACTCTTTGGGTTTCCTTTACATGGGCATTGTATTAAAATTTGCCCAACATAATATGATGAAGCCATTCATAATCATGTTGTATTTAATATAAATTTTATGGGGGGGAGTCTTCGGGGAAAGTTAGCATAAAAATACATTAATTATTTAAAGTCAATATTTAAGGGTATTTGAGTGAAATTTCGAGTGTATGGCCGCCATACACGCCTTATATGGACGCTACGCCACTGGGAGAGAGAGAGAATCTCCTTTTGTTTAACATTTTCTTTTTGATACTCTTTCTTCTTCTCCTCCACTCTCACTCACTTTTCTGTTGCTATTTTCATAATTTTTACTCTTTTATTTTAAAGGAAAATGAACGTCTCAAACTCACAAATGCTGTCCGTCGATCTTAGTTCACTGTGATTCACAAGACTGTACTCGATGTTGTAATCTCTATAAGAACTTGAAGATCCGAATCCGAAGCTCGCTGTTCCAACAAACTTCTCAGGTATGTTCGCCCCGATTTAGGCCAAAAGGCTCAAAAGGAGTTCGCGTTTTTCAGGACTTTAGATTTCGGCCAAGTCCTTCAAACTTCACAGAGAGATAATTTATGTTATGTTAATTTAAATTTATGTTAATCAAAAGTGTCCCTGGGTCGGGTCTCAAGAAATGTACGGTTCTGTCATTATTCAAAGCTAAATTAGGGAAAAAGCTCAAAGGGAGTCAGCTGTTCTTAGAACTTTACCTTTCACCTCAGGTCGCTTAAATTATGCATAG
This sequence comes from Diaphorina citri, assembly GCF_000475195.1. Lineage (NCBI taxonomy): Eukaryota > Metazoa > Arthropoda > Insecta > Hemiptera > Psyllidae > Diaphorina > Diaphorina citri. The sequence continues at coordinate 10,769 of NW_007381244.1, read as the reverse complement.
AGGTTCCATTAACACCCTAGAATGCCCTAGATCAAAATATGTCCCTTAGCTGGGTCTCGAGAAATGTACAGCTCAGGCCCTATTCAAAGATTAAGCTACACTCTGCAGATTCATATCACTACCGATTCACCGCAACCGTTCTCAACTTCACAATACCGGGTTCACACCCCGCGGTTGTCGGGTAAAATATCAGTCAGCTCGTGAACCCCCCAGGCCATCTGGCCTGCCACAGCAACACTGTTACAAAACGCTTAACAATCTCAACATATTAAAAAAAGTTCGCCATTACACACACACATACAATGTATGCATACAACGAGGTACGTTGATCGATTTTTAATTTTCATCGATTTATGTTCGCATATGTGACGAACAGAGGGAGTTTTCTAGCTCGAAATTTGGGTTTGGAAATTCAGTAATTTCGCACGCAATATTTTCAACGAGTACTATTTATATTTAAAAGAGAAATATAAACAAACCAGAAGTATAGAAATAGGTAGGTACTAAAATAGGGCCAGTAAGTCGTGTTTTCTCCATTATGTTCTGACAGCTGCAAGCATGTTTTACCATTTGGAAGGGTATGGATATGGATGACCACTTCCCTATCTTGATGATGGTGGTAGGAAATTTAGTTTATGGAATGCATTGGAGACTTCGCTTAAACCTCGAATTTTAGCAACAACATTGAATCCGGATAAAAACCAGTTGTTCACAACTTAACGTGCAAATAGCCGACCAGGTTTTATGATCAAAAGTGGTGAGCTAGCGCCTTACGCCTGCAACATAGAACAATTTTAATTGCTTTACAATATTCTATCCGACCGGGTTTTATGATCAAAAGTGGTGAGCTAGCGCCTTACGCCTGCAACATAGAACAATTTTAATTGCTTTACAATATTCTAGATTATAAAAGCTCCGAGTAGTTTTCAAAGCAACTCGAGGCATATTGGACCACTCCAGTAGCTACTCAGAGGTCCGCAACTTCTGGCTTTGGCACAGTTTATTCCATGTGTTGCAAAGCCCAAGTGACTATGAAAGTGGATTCGCTAATAGAGCAAGTGTTTCAACTGGGGCAGCTGACAGTGATTGATGGAGAAATAGGCACACATGTTATACCTACTGGGTTCTTATACATTAAAGTGGTTCATAACGTTTATGACTCCTTCAATGGAGTGGAGACGCCCCTATTGGAAATTCACTTTCATCAGAGAGCGCGGTACCTTGGGCTATTCTAAGTAGAATTTGTAAATTTTACCTTTTCTTACAAACATTTTATTCAATAAGGACTATTCCTTTTTTTATTAGGAAGACCCATAACGTTTATGACTCCTTCAATGGAGTGGAGACGCCCCTATTGGAAATTCACTTTCATCAGAGAGCGGTACCTTGGGCTATTCTAAATGGAATGTGTAAAATTTGCCTTTTTTTACAAACATATTATTCAATAAGGACTAATCCTTTCTTTGATAGAAAGACCCACTAAGAAGTCTATTAGGACAAAATTTGAAATTTTCTTCAATTCATTTCCCAAATTTTGATCCAAATCAATTCCAATTTTCCCCGATCAAATTTCATCTTCTTAGATGGACTCATAACGTTTATGACTCCTTCAATGGAGTGGAGACGCCCCTATTGGAAATTCACTTTCATCAGAGAGCGGTACCTTGGGCTATTCTAAGTAGAATTTGTAAATTTTACCTTTTTTTACAAACATTTTATTCAATAAGGACTATTCCTTTTTTATTAGGAAGACCCACAAAGAGGTCTATAAGGACTAAATTTGAAATTTTCTTCCATACATTTCCCAAATTTTGATCCAGATCAATTCCAATTTTCCCCGATCAAATTTCATCTTCTTAGATCGACTTGAAACTTTCTCTCTTCTCTAGTAAGATGGATAGGAGAGTGCTAAGCCCTAGCCCTTGGTAGGATCTTGATAGTCCTTGATATTTTTCTAACCCATAGTTAACCGATGATACTAAGATACGTCTCGGCCATAACTAACTGCTGTCCAAGCATTCTAAACTTAGATCGACTTGAAACTTTCTCTCTTCTCTAGTAAGATGGATAGGAGAGTGCTAAGCCCTAGCCCTCGGTAGGATCTTGATAGTCCTTGATATTTTTCTAACCCATAGTTAACCGATGATACTAAGATACGTCTCGGCCATAACTAACTGCTGTCCAAGCATTCTAAACACACCAATGAACTATAATTTCATTTAAATCAAACAGATAAAAAGCACATCCCAAACCTGAAATTAAATTAATATGTATCCATTCTAAACACTCCAATGAACTATAATTTCATTTAAATCAAACAGATAAAAAGCACATCCCAAACCTGAAATTAAATTAATATGTATTTGGTTTTTGTCGAGATGAGATCCGAGTTAACCGTTCTACAAATTGGTTGTGTGTTTTGGACCAGCCGAGTATCTAGGTTAAACTGATGGAGAATTGATTAAAAAAATCAAATTTTGAAGACCAAAAAACATTTCGTTCCTTCCCAGAAAGTTGGATTTTTACCAGAATATTATACAAAACTGCTGCTTACTCCAAGGCCAAGTCACTCACTATTAGGTAGGCCTGATAGGTACGCCTGATCAGGTCCGCCTCTCAGGTCTACTTGATAGTGAGTGGCTGGCCTAAAGTGGCTTTTTTCCAAGACTTGAACCAATGGAGAATTTTCACCAGGGTTTTCAAACTTCTTCTAGGGATCCGAGTTAACCGTTCTACAAATTGGTTGTGTGTTTTGGACCAGCCGAGTATCTAGGTTAAACTGATGGAGAATTGATTAAAAAAAATCAAATTTTGAAGACCAAAAAATGTTTCGTTCCTTCCCAGAAAGTTGGATTTTTACCAGAATATTATACAAAACTGCTGTTTACTCCAAGGCCAAGTCACTCACTATTAGGTAGACCTGATAGGTACGCCTGATCAGGTCCGCCTGTCAGGTCTACTTGATAGTGAGTGGCTGGCCTAAAGTGGCTTTTTTCCAAGACCTAAACCAATGTAGAATTTTCACCAGGGTTTTCAAACTTCTTCTAGAAAATTGGTTGTGTGTTTTGGACCAGCCGAGTATCTAGGTTAAACTGATGGAGAATTGATTAAAAAAATCAAATTTTGAAGACCAAAAAACATTTCGTTCCTTCCCAGAGAGTTGGATTTTTACCAGAATATTATACAAAACTGCTGCTTACTCCAAGGCCAAGTCACTCACTATTAGGTAGACCTGATAGGTACGCCTGATCAGGTCCGCCTGTCAGGTCTACTTGATAGTGAGTGGCTGGCCTAAAGTGGCTTTTTTCCAAGACCTAAACCAATGTAGAATTTTCACCAGGGTTTTCAAACTTCTTCTAGAATCACTCCACGCAGGGATATTGGAATCCAAAGCTCGCTCTTCTTTGATAGTCCAAAATGTATACTCATCCAGCTTCCGGTAGGCAGTTGTAAAGAGATTGTACATTGGTAGAACTATGTATGTTCTCGCAGGGATATTGGAATCCAAAGCTCGCTCTTCTTTGATAGTCCAAAATGTATACTCATCCAGCTTCCGGTAGGCAGTTGTAAAGAGAAATTGTACATCGGTAGAACTATGTATGTTCTTTCTATCTCGTGGTTGTGACAAACAATATCTTGACTGATGTGACCAACCAGAAAGCACCATACGTCAGAGCATCAATCAGGTATCTGATCATTTAACCTGAATTTCAAAAGTTTATCTCCAGAGGAAGGTGAGAGTTCAGGGTAATGCTAATTTGAACACCTTTCCACTCCAACCATCATACATACACCACTGACAACAGGCTAACAGGCATAGGTACAATCGATCATGATTGATACAAGGATCACTCCACGCAGGGATATTGGAATCCAAAGCTCGCTCTTCTTTGATAGTCCAAAATGTATACTCATCCAGCTTCCGGTAGGCAATTGTAAAGAGATTGTACATTCTATCTCGTGGTTGTGACAAATAATATCTTGACTGATGTGACCAACCAGAAAGCACCATACGTCAGAGCATCAATCAGGTATCTGATCATTTAACCTGAATTTCGAGTTCAGGGTAATGCTAATTTGAACACCTTTTTACTCCAACCATCATACATACACCACTGACAACAGGCTAAAGCACCATACGTCAGAGCATCAATCAGGTATCTGATCATTTAACCTGAATTTCAAAAGTTTATCTCCAGAGGAAGGTGAGAGTTCAGGATAATGCTAATTTGAACACCTTTCCATCCCAACCATCATACCACACCACTGACAACAGGCTAACAGGTCTCCAGAGGAAGGTGAGAGTTCAGGGTAATGCTAATTTGAACACCTTTCCACTCCAACCATCATACATACACCACTGACAACAGGCTATCAGGCATAGGTACAATCGATCATGATTGATACCCTATAACCTACGTATAAATATTAAGTATATGCTCCTTGAATGGGATATTTCTATCTGTTAACTGCTCATTCAAACCCAAGATTATTGTTTCAAATATGAATCAGAAAATTTATAACCCGATTATATATTTCTATCTGTTAACTGCTCATTCAAACCCAAGATTATTGTTTCAAATATGAATCAGAAAATTTATAACCCGATTATTTAGATTAGATTATACATTATACAGGTTATAGCTTTGATGATGGCCGTCCTGATGCATGTCCATTACGTTGAGGATTACACAATATTGGGGTCAGAAACACCCAAGATTTCGTTGGATTCCTCAAGGGCCGAATTTATGTGAGAAACAGCTCAAGGGAGCGCTTGAAAAAGACTTCTTATACAGGTTATAGCTTTGATGATGGCCGTCCTGATGCATGTCCATTACGTTGAGGATTACACAATATTGGGGTCAGAAACACCCAATATTTCGTTGGATTCCTCAAGGGCCGAATTTATGTGAGAAACAGCTCAAGGGAGCGCTTGAAAAAGACTTGAATACATCGCCAGATCGACAATCAAGTGTTGAGGTGTGTCCAAACACAGTCGATCGACGTTGATCCACATTCATCGACGGCCGTCGACTACGTATGAACACGCCTTTAAAACTCTTTTCTGTTCCAACTTTTTTTTGTGAAAATTGTTTTCTGTTCCAACATAATTTTCCGGAATTTGAAGGGTTGAAGGCATCTTGAAACGAACAGGATGGGACATGATAATCAAGGAAAGTGGACAAAGGAAGCGTGAATAAATGGATATTCATAGGCAACGGAAGAAATTTAAATGAAAATTAATGAATTAACTTGAAGATACTGAGGGGGAAGAAGGCGAATATCAGCGCCAGTCCGAACAGAAAACACGATAATTAAAGATCCCATGAGAAAAGCCCCTGATATTGCAAAAACACGATTCTGAAATCTCTACGCAGAAGTTAATTGGACTGGTTAATAGGGAGTTGAAGCACTTAACTACCGGTGATCTACTCGTTCATGAGGAAGCAGCTCGTTCGTTTTAATGACCATTATTACTCAAGGTGTAGTTAAGAAATTTTGGGCGGATATAGCCTTGACTCGTAAGGATAATGATTGTATAGTTTTGTTTTCTCATTATCGTATTCATTGATAACAATCGTATTTCTCATACTTCAAGTATTCATTTCCACGATGATGTATTTCATGTTTAGAATCTTCTCCATCTATTCGTGTGTGAAACTACAAGGTATTCTTTAAGCTCCGTCCTAGAAATGTCTCACAACTTTCGTTTTCGTTTGATGAGGGTGTCATTGAGGATCATTATTGTAAATTCTTCAATGAAGATAGGTATCTTACAGTCCAAAGAATGTAATCTGGCTTGAAAATTTTGGAATAAAATAATATTCTTTGAGTTGTTAGGTTAGCCAGCCTATAGCTTGGAAGGTAGCACGCCTACCTTGTAAGCGCTACGTCTTGCGCTGTCGATTACTAGATTCCGTCCGGGACGAACTTTATCTTAACGCAATGAAGTTCGTTCTCGGAACGGCTGGTTTTCTCCTACCCTGTTCATCGATTATGGGACGATAAGACCTCCGTTGTTACAGTTCCCTCTATGAAACCTCTTCGATTCAATTTTCCTTCTTCGAGAGGTGTAATAACTTTGAAGTTTGGGAGAGAAAATTGGGATTATTCCGGGTGTAAGGAGTTTTTGAGACAAAATTGTTCTGGATATGAAAGATATCTAGAAACTGCCTTGCCCTTTGTGATACCAAATATTTCGTCTCTGAACTTCCAAGTCAGGCGATACTTTTGGCGTTTTTTAAACGTTTCATATTATAGTGGCGCATACAAGCTTGTGAGCCTTGTTATTACATTGAGTTCAAGTAGTGATCTTTACTGGTTATTGGTTATGATCAACATGTTCATAAAATTAAGTATCATGGATAGATAGAGATATGTATTTTGAATGAATGACGTTAGATCCTTCCGATAAACGAGTCTATTTAGTTCAAGTTGTTGTCTGTTATGCCTTTTATTTCCTAGTTTATTAAAGTACTTTGAACATGCTATTTGGCGGCCTTTCTCATCGAATTCTTTTGAACGGCACAATACTCGTATTGTATACTCATATTCTTGAGGAGTATAGTCAACCCTATCAAATTGGCTGGTGCCACTCGTCTACATCTTCATCCACTGGAATTAAGGGGAAGGGACACATCCACTAATTATAGTGGATTCCTTTAGCGACGTCATTTATTCACCCTTGGCTCGTCTACATTTTCATTCTTCATCCACTAAACTTGAAAAAAGAGACATCCACTGATTAGGTATATTAAAACATCTTCAGCAGACATCCTTGATTCACTCGTGAAGCAAACGAAATTTGGTAGGTACCTAAAACTCTGTCTATAATATGGATTTAGAACCTTCATAATTTCATATTTATATATCTCTATGAATCCTATATTCTTCAGTAGTCAGTACAGGGTACTTACCAGCAACACTGCCTTCCGAATGTCACTTCTTAGTTCAACTAATTTTAACCTTATAAGTACAGACTACCTACAGGTGATAAAACGTTCTACTTCACTCACAAGTTATGAGACAGTTTTAGTATTGAATAATTGAACCGTGAACTTATGAGAAACCCCATATCCTTATTTAGTAAGTACCACATAACACTGGAACCAAGGAACTTCAAAATATGAATAAACATATGAGGGCCAACATGTACGAAATAACAGAGTACTTGCAGGTACTTATTTCAGTCTGCCAAGCACCCAAGCTAGTTAAAAACAATAATTATCACCACAGTACCTTCCTACCCTACAGGTGATAAAACGTTCTACTTCACTCACAAGTTATGAGACAGTTTTAGTATTGAATAATTGAACCGTGAACTTATGAGAAACCTCATATCCTTATTTAGTAAGTACCACAGTCATACATAACACTGGAACCAAGGAACTTCAAAATATGAATAAACATATGAGGGCAAACATGTACGAACAGAGTACTCGCAGGTACTTATTTCAGTCTTCCAAGCACCCAAGCTAGTTAAAAACATAATAATTATCACCACAGTACCTTCCTATACTGATTTTCCCCCCGAAAAATAACTGCCAATACTGTTCTCAAGGTCTTTCCATCATAAAAGCTAAAGAAATGAGTACCTATTGAATTATTAATATGTGTTTGAAGTGATGAGATTGAACCAAGATAGCAGCAAGTCCGAAGATTGATTCAATACCAAATGATGAACAATGTAGATAGACAGGGTGATATCACTCGTAGACTCAGCCAAGTAGAGGATATCAATCTAAAGCTGTGTCCATACATACTCTATTTTATCAACATTGTAGCGTGATTTCGAATAAAAAACTAACATTAACCTTTAGCTGTAAGATTCAACTGATAACAATATCATATACGTACCAAATGATGAACAATGTAGATAGACAGGGTGATATCACTCGTAGACTCAGCCAAGTAGAGGATATCAATCTAAAGCTGTGTCCATGTCCATACATACTCAAACGCCGTCGATCGATCGACGAGGTGAAGAGGTGAATCTATGTTGTTGAGGTAATGTTACGGTTTCAGTCGACGTTGGTTGATGGCGTCGACTATGTGTGGACACAGCTTAAAACTTTCACAAATTAATTGAAGGTTAAATAGGTGGAATGAAGTAGAGCAATAATACAGCTTCAACTCTTGAAAAGTTTTTCCCCTAGTAACATCAAGCCTCAAGCTTGCATGGAGGTGCGCGAACGTCAAGAGTTCGAAGCACAGCGCCGCCTGGCCTATATTAACACGAAATAGAGTTCAAAGGCACTTATTTACCTGCCAAATGTTTTAAATATTCTCAGAAAACTGCCAAATAATTATATTGCTTATTCAGTACGTGTTACGTATTCTAATCCAAACGATATCCACAAACGAGATATCATATTCCAAATTTATTGTTATGGGGATTTTATAATCCTTTTTTCTTCATTCTTGTTGTACAATTTCTATTATTTCGTAAAAAAGAGTTCAAAACTTCTCAGGTGGTCAAACAAGAAACACATTTTGATTTTATTTTATGTTTCTAAAAAGAAAAAAAAATACAGGGTCTAATAGTTTTTTTCCCTCCAATTTATTTCATTGTGCCCTTTCTATTTCTAGTACTTCTTCAAATCTTTGGTACTACGGAGTGTTTTGGTTCTGAAATTCCCTTGATTTATTGGATTGAGTTCTGGGCTCTACCTCTACAGAGTTGTCTATCTCTTGGCTTGGTCTAAGCTTCATTGGTGAAAGCTATTGCCAAAAACAATTTTCGGTTAATTCAAGTAAGGTCTTGATGATTAATTATGGAAGAATATTTGGGAAACCTTAAATGTATATGCCTCCTTCGCGTGTGAACTACAACACCTCCATAAAATATATAGCACTAGCACAAGCACCCCATCTACCAGTTTTGTAGGATTATAATTTAGTGATCGGGGGTGGGGGCGTCTGGTACCCTGAAGCTTAACCAGGTAATCCTGTATTTGAAATGTTAATTTTCGGGTTCTTCTCAAAACCCCTCTTCGGCAATTAAAATCCTCCCTGAGGTAAGGACCATTTATTTTGGTAATTTAAAATGACACTTCTTGAGTTTGGGGCCGCTAAAGGTGGCGTTCCGATCATAGCGACCGGGTCGTACGACCGAGCTGCCTGGTCGCGCCATAGAGGCAGTATTCCAATCATCCCGACCAAGTCGAACGACAGTTTTGTTTTGATCGTGTACCCTTTAGAAGCAGTTCCCCCTAAAATTAAAGAAATAGGTGTTTTTGCGTTTTTCCTCATTTCAAACGGGTCTCGAGTTTTCAGGGTTGGTACGTTTTTTTTTTTTTTTCTCCAGTAGTATTTGGGGTACAGTACCTACAGTTAATAAAACCGTTTTACAATATTTGGATTATACCTCAATCAAAGTTTATGCTACCATCAGGGGTTGAACCCAGGTCCTCCTTATGTTAAAAAGTCAATTCTTAGCTGTCTATGTTTCTTACATTCGTTGCTGTCATCTTGAACAGTAAAATATTGATTTCCCTATTTCTTCCCTAATGTTTTCTCTCACTATTCCATCTTTATACGAAACCAGTCTGGTATCATACAGGGGAGGATTCTTATGCACCAACTCGATCAACTTCTCGTCTTCCTTGTCAGAAAATGACATTTTAAAAGAAAAGCGAAAAAATTGAGCACAACTGTAAAAAAATATTACAAAAACAGTATTTTAAAGCACATGAAAACCTCACGACCATGCGACCACACTGCCCTCAGAGCGACTGGGCTGTACGATCCAAATAGTGCAGCCGTGTCGTACGACCAGGAAGCTTGGCTCGGAAAGTACTTATTAAGAATACATAGAAAGCAGTAGGAAGCGGTCGCACAGCTTGGTCGTACGACCCGGTCGCTATGATCGCAACGCCACCCTAAGGCTTATTGCTTCAGGGCCCAGGCCATATACTATGTCACGAGAAAAGTATTGGCTGGACTAGAGATTTGTTAGTGCTGTCTCAGGTTCTGTTACAGGATTCGTAGTATCTATACTATTGTTATCTCTGGTTGGTTCAGTTACATGAGTTGTCTAGGTTAATGTTGTTGTCTCTGTGGTTAGTTCAGTTCATGAAATTTTAGCTGTCTTGTTTTAGACCTAACTTCGGTGGTAAGAAACCTTTATTTTTAAACTTTGGTGCATTGAGAAAATTTTTCTCAGTGTATCTGTTAATGTTGTTGTCTGTGTGGTAGGTTCTGTTGTATGGGTTGTATTTTTTGTTACTTTTGTTGGCTCTGTGGTGGATTCTGTTACTGTTGTTGTCTTTGTGGTAGGGTCTGTTACATGAGTAGTATTATCTGTTACTTTTGTTGACTCTGTAGTGGGTTCTGTTATATGACTTGTATTATCTGGCACTGTCGTTGTTTCAATACTATGGATGTCTACTGTTGCTTTAGTTGCAGTTTGTTGATTTTCTTCTATCTTGGTAGCACCTTCCTTTTTTCTCATGATAAAAGTAGGCACTTCCTTGACTTGATGAAAGTTAATTCCATGTGAGGTGGTTTTCATATCCGTACAATCACATCTTACAATTTCGGTACAGTTAGCAGGTACATCGTTCGTTGTTCGTCTTGATGTGTTTCTCTCGTAAAATTTCAAACCCTTGAAATTATTTTGAGATTCATCCTTTTCTGGGTTGTTTGAATTCAATGTCAACCCTCCGTGTGTTTTGAAACTGACTGCGCTATTGATGAATATCATTTGAATCGTGTTATTAGTTGATTTGAGTGGGAATTTGTTGGAGTCAGTCTCCATATCTGATTCA
>NW_007381243.1:27672-32160 GCF_000475195.1 Diaphorina citri | reverse complement strand
ACCATGTTACCATTATACCATGGAAACATAATCTTGAACACTTTTCATTTTATAAAATCTATTTGTGAGCTTAAAAAACAACCATGTAGGATTTTAAGCTCAAAATAGCTTTTTAAAATTCTTGACTTGCCTATATCTACAAGGCCAACTTTATTAAATGCCCCATGACAAGCCACAGGTAATTTCTTACCACGATAAGTGTGTGTTGAGGTCTAAGCTATTAATCTGTAGTATGTAAGATACCTACACATAGTTTCCTTTTAAATTTTTTATGGTGGTAATGATGGGAAAGGGAATATTGCCTGGCATTGTAACACTTCCCGTCATTAGCACCTGAATATTGCAAAAGGAAAATACACATTGGGTATCCTACCAAATCACAATGATGTTTCATCTGGATTGTTGAATAGTTATACAATTGATCCTTGTATGTAAGAAATTCAGAAAACGTACATAATTATAATTTCAGAAATTTCCATGTCATGTTTGTTGTCAATCTCGTTACATGAGCATTGTACTGTTTTTCTGGAGGCTGCCAGTTTTTTGGGCCAATATTTCATGATAAGCTGTGATTTACTTTTGGAAACTGATCACTAGGTATGCACATACATATAACACAGCAGTTTACTACCATCTGAAATATAGAAGAGGGCAACAATAAATGAATAAACCATATGAAAATGGTCGTAAATAAAAATCATGAACTATTTGTGGTAAAGCAGAGCTTTTCCACAAATTTTGTGGATATCACAGCATTACATTACTATAAGTGCCTCCATTGTAATCAATTTCCATACTTTAATAATCTTTTTACACTGGTAATGCCGCCACTGGTCACTACTATTGTAATCAATTTCCATACTTTAATAATCTTTTTACACTGGTAATGCCGCCACTGGTCGCTACTTGACTAAAGTAGCTACTCACCTGTCCTCACGAGCCTAAGTGCACCTCGAACTCCAAGCACAGGGCCGAAAAAACTGCGACCCCGCCGGGAATCGAACCCGGGACCTCCGGAGTGCAAGCCTAGTGTGATACCCACTCGGCCACGGAGGTTGAACACCCGTTGATATATTTGCAATCGAAAAACGAGTACAAATTTTTGTCGATAGTGGGCTTCGAACCCGGGACCTTCTGCACGGCAAGTAAAAAAAGAAGGATCTTCCTCTCTCACCTGTTCAGATAGCCTGAAGTCCCATTGATGGAAACAATGTCGGACTTGGGATCCGGATATTCTGAACTCCACGGGGTTCGAACACAGGACTGTAGATTGTGAGTCCAACCGCTGCACCGCACAGTTACTGTGGAGCCCATGATACACGTATCACCTAACGTGTACCATCTAGAAAAAAACAGATGGAAATTACTGTACTTGAAACTGAACAGAATAAGTACTTTCATGGGAGGTAGCGTTGCTGCCTTGTAAGCGCTAGGTCACGGGTTCGATTACCGTCGGAGGCTTTTGAAAACGTTGGAAAATAATAGAAAGTAAAAAAAGGCAGTAGGTATATGATTCATCTAATTGTACCTGATATGACCTTTTTGGGTGCATGATTCGGATCAGATTTTCTCCCCTATTTTCCCCCCTAAAACGTATTGATCTCAGAAAATCTTTTTTTTTTTTTTTTGAAGAACTTGTTGAATTACAGATGGACACGAGTAAATAAACACCCAGCTATAAAATTGGAATATGGGTTATCGAACACACCTTAAGATTAGATCAGGTCTTACCTGGACACCAAACTATCAATCCACTGCTGGAGATCGAACCCAAACCTTCTCGAGTTGAGGGCAGCTTTCCTCTCCAAACTCTCATGGGGTTTAGGGTCTAGGAATCTGGTCCACTCTTTGGTGAAGTCCTTGGTTCCTGTGAAATAGGAAATAAAGGATATGCATTTCTGTCAAAAGTATGACGAAAAAGTAGATTCCTACGTAAACAGTTGTAAAGAAAGAAAAAAAAAAAAAAAAAATGAAATCTGAAGTCAAAACTCCGATTTTTTATGTAGAGGTTTGATAGAGGAAACTGTAACTGCCAAGGTCTTGTCGTTCCGAAATTTAAGAGAGAAGGAAGACAGGACAGCCGTTCCGAGAACGAACCTTGCTTGGATAAAATCTGCCCCGGGCGAGAATAGGAGAGGATAGAACCAAATAGTCTACAAAACAAATATGCTATCAAGTCTAAAAAAAAACAGAACAACTATACTTTGAACACATCTTATTCAAATATAAATGGGGAACAAACAACTTAAAAACACATAACTTCTTATAAGTCGTAAGGACAATCAGCTATTGTAAAAGCACCCTCACAACGCTCTTAGAATAAACTAAAAAGGCGGAAAAAACTTTTATAACAGAACAACATGTACCCATCTTCTACGTTAAACCAAAAGTACGTAGGTTTCTCTTTAGATTTCTCTCCGAACTCTCTATATTTAACAACGAGCAAACTAAAAGAGGAGCATACCTTTTTTTACTAACTAAAACTCTAAAACTTCGATTTCTTCTTTTTAACGATGTTCTTTTCTTTCGGAGCCCTTTCATCCCCTTTATCTTTCTTTTTGCTGCGCAATTTCATCAAGCGGAGAAAGGTGATCAAAACATGCTCTAAAAGACACATACATGTTATTTTTCGAATGATGTAAAACGATCACAAAAACTTTAGGTGTTTCAAGAACAAAACTTCTAGAGCTACCCTTTCCGATCAAAAGTACATAGTAACTCTTCGTTTTATCGGAAGTATTCAGTAAGAGCCCAAACATTTTTACTGTGATACGTTACGATGACCATTGTGGTATTAAGTGAGAGATAGAGACCGTATCTAGGTTGGGTTACAGACCGACAGACACTGGGCCCGATGTTACATCATACTCTTACATGTGTGCCATTCATTCGGATTACATTCGGAGATTACCATTCGGGATTAATTCGAATGATCCATTTGTGTATTATAGTGGATAGAGACCTATTGGTTGGTTACCATGAACCAACGAGCAACTGAGCTTCGATGTTCATCTACCCTTATGTAAACTCGTAGAGGTGGTTTCGGAGTAGGTTACTAGCTCGTTTGGGGGCTCAATAATGAACATATGATTTTTTTTCCAAACATCCTTGTGACATTGACAGATTCCAGAATAGCAGGGCGTTAGATCTCTCTTCCTTCTGTCCTATCCTAGTATCCTCTTTCAAGTCGGCAAGACTTTTGCTTGGAATGGACGATTATTTTAGGTGGGGCCCACCCTTACCGGGCGGCTGACCGCGATCTTCGTCTGCGTGAGGAAGATTCGATTGATTTTGACCTGAATTGTCGTTGGAGTTTCTCCCCCTTTTTCGACCGCGATTCCTATTCTTCTTTAGAACTGAAAATATTTATTACGGTGAGTTCTTATTAAAAAGTCCGTCAGATGGGTATCAAAGAAATTTTTTCTCTCTTCCAAAACTAAATCTTACCTTTGACATTAGGATTCCAGAGATATGAAAGGCTTTAAGTTTCTCTTTTCGCTTGTGTCCTTAAAAAAAAACCCTTTAAAAATACCGAGATTCTAGTTGCTAATTAACGATCATATAAGTCGTTTCTGCAATATAGTCTATAGAATCTAATGAACCATACAAGGAATCTAGTATTGAATTTATAACAAAAATAGAAGGTTAATACGTACACTTGGTGTGAGTTTGTGGAGACGAATGGGCCGCTTACCTTCGCAGTTTGAGTAAACCTTTAAGAGACCTTATGCCTATTTCAAAATGATCGTCGACTTTACTTCGAAAGACTTAAGGGTACTCTTTTAGTTCTACCGCATTGCACGTACAAAACGACACACTAAATACACCATCTTCCCAGACTTCCGCTAAAAGTCACCTAACGAAAGTCAACCATGAAGAATCGCTTAGTATAGAACTATTACAAACTAAACAGTTACAAAAAAGGCAGAAAAAGACACCATGAAAATAACAGGTGGCGCCGACAAAGCTGATATGGATTAGGAGAAGACCTCTGAAAGTTGTCTCGTTGTGCTCCGACAAGTACTATTTCATCAAATCTTGAGGGGTAGACACCGTGTCGAGACGAAATATGCCTACCATATTTTTTCTTACATAACAAGACTCTCAATACAACTTTTTTATTATTTACCTTTGAATTATTTAATTCAGATTAACACGATAAAAAGGGGCGGTCCATATGAATCTCTGACCAAAGGATCATCAAGGGGACCTTAAAGAATTGTTCTGAGGGGAGTGGGTTGTCGTTCGACCAAAACATGTACCGCCGAGAATAGGAATGTTGTGTCCATTTGATAGTTTAGAGAAAAAAAAAAACATTTTGTCTGGAAAAAGTGTTGGAAACACCAAACACCTATAGTGTCGTAATGGTTCAGCGTTACGTGTGATCACTTTGCGCAAAACACTTTGGGCATGTATTTCAATTGTGTCTCGTCACGTGTGACCTCTTTGGTTCAAGTACCTTGAGTGACATTTCGCAATCTATCCCCA
>NW_007381243.1:11764-22077 GCF_000475195.1 Diaphorina citri | reverse complement strand
CAAGGCTTAAAACTACCGACCCCGACACCACCAAATAAATGAACGCAGCTAGCACCATAAGTTGTCACACAGAATTTTTCTACAAAGACTCTAGAATCAAATCCCCCCTTTTTACATCCCAATTCAGACTAGGCTTAGCATACTTGGCAGGGACACATTTATCTTAGTACACCTTTAATCCATTACCACAAACGGAGACGAAAACAACATAACAAACAAAAAGGTTCGCAAAAGTCTGAGCTAACCATTAGCTTGGGCACTGATCGACAATACGTCTTGCATCGGAGTACTTATATAAAACCCTCACACCACCTACACAACACCAACAATTTAATGTAGACAAAAAAGATCTACCATGTGCAACCACTACACAAGTACCCGGAAGGTGTCATTGACACGCCAACAAACAAACAGACAAACATGATGTAGATGCTCAGGACAACAGTTGGGCACCCAAGTCTTATAGCCTAGGGTCAGCCTTAACAAAAGGTAGTACCTGAAGTCCGACTATGACTTGTCGCACCTCTCTCTCCTCTGAAGCAAAAAAAATGAACGCCACGTCTTCCAGGGCCAAGCTTTCAGGTGATAGCTGCGTTTAAACAATGACAAAAAGCTAACGCGTTTATATCGTTGCACCACAATCGGAGGCACGCGGGGCTCACCCCATAGCGTGTCGACTCCCGAACGTGAGGCTACACCAAGTAAGGAGCCTCCAGCGTCACCAAAACGCCGGGACACGAACCTCAAGCTCTCCACGTGAATCCGGAGCACTACTGATTCTCGGATGAAATCAGTTCATCACCGGTCACCGCCGAAGGCGCTCACATTTTAAAATTTCATACCCTTTAACAATGTACCTCCGATGGGTTATCGAACACACCTTAAGATTAGATCAGGTCTTACCTGGACACCAAACTATCAATCCACTGCTGGAGATCGAACCCAAACCTTCTCGAGTTGAGCGCAGCTTTCCTCTCCAAACTCTCATGAGGTTTAGGATCTAGGAATCTTGTCCACTCTTTGGTGAAGTCCTTGGTTCCTGTGAAATTAAGATTAGATCAGGTCTTACCTGGACACCAAACTATCAATCCACTGCTGGAGATCGAACCCAAACCTTCTCGAGTTGAGGGCAGCTTTCCTCTCCAAACTCTCATGGGGTTTAGGGTCTAGGAATCTGGTCCACTCTTTGGTGAAGTCCTTGGTTCCTGTGAAATAGGAAATAAAGGATATGCATTTCTGTCAAAAATATGACGAAAAAGTAGATTCCTACGTAAACAGTTGTAAGAAAAAAAAAACTCTGAAGTCAAAACTCCGATTTTTTTTGTAGAGGTTTGATAGAGGAAACTGTAACTGCCAAGGTCTTGTCGTTCCGAAATTTCAGAGAGAAGGAAGACAGGACAGCCGTTCCGAGAACGAACCTTGCTTGGATAAAATCTGCCCCGGGCGAGAATAGGATCCCCTATCTAACGCTTACAGTGAGTTCCATGAAACTTGGTTTCTCCAGTGTGCACTGCTCTGTGTTAACTTTATGTACGGGTTTCACAAAACGCGTTTCACTAGTGTGCATTGCGACTTGGTAATGCTGTGATATCCACAACCACAAAGGTTGTGAAAAAGGTCTGTTTTACAAAAAAAAAAGAGATTTGATAGTTTACCTGTGTTGTAAGGATAAGAGCCGCCATGTACAAAACCAGCTTGCTGTTGGGTGAGGGGAGTCTTGTTAAGAAATTCCAGGGGAACTACTAGGAAACCAGTCTCTAAGTATACCTGGCGGGGAAAAATAGCACAATTAGACTTAATTTATTAAGTTTCCATTTATTATTTTTTCAACATAACTCTCAGAACATACATTCTTTTTTATACCCATCCGTATAAGCAGAGCTTGTGCCACAGATGGGGAGTTCATAACTTAGAGAGAAGGAAGACAGGATAGGAGAAAGTCAGTCGTTCCGAGAAAGAACCTTATCTGTTTGGGATAAAATCCGCCCCGGTTGGGAATCGAACCCGCGACCTAGCGCTCCCTTCCAAGCTATTAGCTATTGAAGTACATCAAGCTAACTAGACTGGCGATTTCAATTAAGTGACCAAGTATTGGGCATCAATTAATAAAACAGACAGCATATTCATTCTGTTCATGTTCAATCATACAACATTCAAATTGACTGACTGACTCAATCTTTTAGATAAATTCAAATCTCTAAAAAAAAAAAAAAAAAAAAAAATCACCCGTACATGACTCTCTCTCTCTCTTGTAGGCTACTATACATAAAACATAAAACCTTACCCACTACACTATACATATTACCCTACCCACACACACCTTACAGCCAAGACACGACAGATAAAGAGTGGGAAGTTTTCTTTTTCCCTCCCTCGCTCATTTAGCCTCAATACATTATCCCACATTTTTTCCCACGAGTCACGCTTTTTCATAAATCATACCTCAAGGCTTTCGAGAGGGAGAAAAAAAATATCCCACCTCCCTCCCTCCTCTTTAACTTTGAGGTCCGGGTTGAAACCTTCGAGAAAAAAAAAAAATCTGGTGTGCACATCACACGACTTTCCTTACCCTATTGAATGGTGCTTATTTGGGTGTAACATTTACAATATCTCTAACCGTTTAGTCGATATAGGTGAAAACCGCCAAAAAGCGGTCAAAATAACGCCAACCGTAGCACCTATTTTTAACAAACGTTTAGTGTTGCATCCTTGTCACATTTGTGAACTACATACCAAATTTCAAGTCTTTAGCTTATACCGTTCCCGAGATATTGTTAAATTACACCAAAAACCGCCAAAAAGCGGTAAAATGCCGCCAAGCGTTGCACCGGTCTTAACCGAAAGTTTCGTGTCGCATCCTTGTCACATTTGAAAGATACATTCAGACGCACTACCAACTAAGCTAACTAGGCTGGCGGACATTACATTGAAATGGGGATCTTTCTGACGGAATTCCTGTTTGATACTTTTTTCGTAGTTTCGACATCAGATTTGGATTTTTCGCATATTTTTACGTAGGAATCGACCGTTTTTTCATAGTTTTTACCCAAACACAACAGTTCTATTATTATGAAACGAATGAGACACCCAGTACTTCCTATGGTGTGGTTGGGATGGGAACCTTGCTTCCTTCGCACTATCATCATGACTATAATACCTATTCTTACTCACATCCTCTCCTCAGTCTACACACAGTACCTAGTACCTACTCTCTGTTGTATCCGTGAGGCGGTTTACTATAATCTTGTGACTTAAGCCTGCTCAAATGAATAGCAAATATCCTGAGACCTGAGAGAGATAAAAATAGACTTAACAGGTTATTGTAACCTGAGATAGATAAAAATAGACACAACAGGTTATTGAAAATTCAGGTAGGCAGATGGATGGCCCTGAGAATAACTGTTGGGAAAATGTTAGACTAGGTTAGGAAGTGGCTAAGTATTGTGTATTTTTTTCTTTATTTTTAGATCTAAATTGCTAATTGCTCTCTCCTTGATTCTCATATTATGTACATAGGTACTCAGGTAATGAGTCCCTACCTACAAAGTACCTACACTTCATAGGTGTGTACATTGGTTAGAGTGCCTACTAGCTAGCTACTTGTGTAAGTTAAAATTTTTGTCCCATGGTTTGAAATCAGCCAAAAGTAGGTCAGATAATCTTTTCATGGGTGTGTTTTTTGACCACCATTTTTAATGTTTTAGTACAAAAATTTCAAGTAGGAATGAGGGGGGAAAAAAACAGTTTATTTGTGGTAAAGCAGAGAGCTCCTTCACAATTTTTGAGAATACCAGCATTACTTCTTAGTAATGCTGGTATGCCTCCTTTACTATTATGTATTAATTATCCTCTACTCGTAATATCATCATCTTGTCCTGGTAATGCCGCTACTGGTCGCTACTCGGTTCAAGTAGATTACTCAGTTGTCCTCACGAGGCTAAGTGCACGCCGAACTCCAAGCCAGGTTTGGATAAGTCCTTCTATGGGGACAGACAGACCGACCGAGCGAGCGAGTGACAGACACCGAAGCGAATACAATAGTCTGTCCCTTATACCTTTTTATTGCTATTGTAATAATAAAGGAAGGACGGACTAAAAATCAATTATTTGTGGTAAAGCAGAGAGCTCCTTCACAATTTTTGAGAATACCAGCATTACTTCTTAGTAATGCTGGTATGCCTCCTTTACTATGTATTAATTATCCTCTACTCGTAATATCATCATCTTGTCCTGGTAATGCCGCCACTGGTCGCTACTCGGTTCAAGTAGATTACTCAATTGTCCTCACGAGGCTAAGTGCACGCCAAGCAAAGAGCCGAAAAAAACTTCGATCCCTCCGGGAGTCGAACCCGGGACTTCCGGCGTGCAAGCCTAGTGTGATACCCACTCGGTCACAGAGGTTGCTTTATTTTGTATAAATTTTATAAATTTTCCTAGAACACGGAAATGGAAAACAATTCTTGCAAAAGATAATGCTTTTCTCGGAAGCTAAATTATCTGTTACGACGGTAAGTTAACTTACCCATTGGAAAAACCCAAATGATAATAAAGGAAACCTTTGCACTCTTTATTGACGTAAATAGTAAGTACCTATAGGTGTTTTTTAATAGGAAGCAAGAAACATACCTATAGATATAGATTACCCAAATGCGTTTCTTTTAGGAGGTTCTACAGAGGGAACTGTAACTGGTAAGGTCTTATCGTCCCGAAAGCGAAGAGAGAAGGAAGACAGGATAGGAGAAAGTCAGTCGTTCCGAGAAAGAACCTTATCTGTTTGGGATAAAATCCGCCCCAGTTGGGAATCGAACCCGCGATCTAGCGCTTACTAGATAGATGTGCTACCCTCCAAGCTAACTAGGATAGCGATTCCAATTAAGTGACCAAGTATTGGTATCAATTAATAAAACAGACAGCATATTCATTCTGTTCATGTTCAATCATACAACATTCAAATTGACTGAGTGACTCAATCTTTTGGATAAACGTTCATGTTCAATCATACAACATTCAAATTGACTGACTGAATTTCTCAATCTTTTAGATAAACTTCTTTCCGAGCGGGAATCGAACCCGCAACCTAGGGCTTACAGGCGATCTACCTTCCAAGTTACCTAGGCTGGCGATTCCAACTAAGTGACCAAGTATTGGTATCAATTAATAAAACAGACAAAATGTTCATGTTCAATCAAACAACACTCAAATTGACTGAGTGACTCAACAACTCAAACACGGATTGTGTCAACATTCTCAACACTAAGCACTAAGATTGAGTCAACATTCTCATGGAGTCACGGCTCGATGATTCCATGGTGTAGGACTGTAGGTTAAATGGCAGAGAATGGCACTTAACCCCGCTGTTATGGGCGAAGAATCCATGTAAAATATTTCGTGGAAACCAGAAAAACTAATTCAGCTTTGTTAGCTTGGAGGACAGCACGTCTATCTTGTAAGCGCTGGATCGCGGATTCGATTCCCGTCCGCGGATTTTATCCTGAACAGATAAGGTTTGTTCTCGGAACGGCTGTCTTTCTTCTCTAAAGAAAATGGACAGAGAATTGAAACTTCCAATACAAAAGAAGTTAAAGACACAGACTTCATGTCTTCTTTCTAATCAAAGTGTTATCTCAGACTTCCATAACTAGAGACTCGTACAATGATTAATGACTGTAAGTCTAAAAATAAATAAAATGTCAAGTCCTTTTAGAAATTGAATTTAATCAATAGGATTTCCCCTCATGTTTTCTTCAACAGTTATCTAGAACCATTGGCTTTATGGTTTTCTGGACAAAATTTGCACCACCATTTTCGTGATCCTGGTAAAAAGACCTTTGATTTGATATATAGGTCGACCATGTTTGGATAAGTCCTTCTATAAGGACAGACTGACGGACTGACAGACAGACACCGAAGCAAATACAATAGTCCGTCCACTATACCTTTTATTATTAGTATAATAATAAAGGAAGGACGGACTAAAAAGCATGTGGCTAGACATTACATTGAAATGGGGATCTTTCAGACGGAATTCCTGTGTGATACTTTTTTCGGAGTTTCGACATCAGATTTGGATTTTTCGCATATTTTTACGTTAGGAATCGACCGTTTCTTCATAGTTTTCACCCAAATACAACAGTTCTATTATTATGAAACGAATGAGACACCCAGTATACTTCCTATGGTGTGGTTGGGATGGGAACCTTGCTTCCTTCGCACTATCATCATGACTATAATACCTATTCTTACTCACATCCTCTCCTCAGTCTACACACAGTACCTACTCTCTGTTGTATCCGAGTCTGAGGCGGTTTACTATAATCTTGTGACTTAAGCCTGCTCAAATGAATAGCAAATATCCTGAGAGATCTGAGATAGATAAAAATAGACTTAACAGGTTATTGGTAAACAAGACTAGAGCCCGTTCTCCCTTTATTCCCAATATAGTGTGCAAGTCACCCATCCATTTATTGGCCTAACCCCCCCCCCCCCCCGTTAGGTATAAAATAGTTTTTTTTGTAAAAATGATGGATTCATTAGATTCGAGAAAAAAACTCCTGGGGTCTCCTAGGAGACTGGTCCCTTGATAACAGCCCTGAGTCCGAGTCATATTAAGTAGTACAGAGAAAAACTCTGGTGAAACCGTTTCATTTTTTCCCGACTTTAATCACAGACTATTTTCATCATGCAATAGTCATGCGAGTGAGAGAGAGGGAGGGAGAGGGAGAGAGAGGGAGGGAGAGGGAGGGAGAGAGGGAGGGAGAGAGAGAGGGAGAGAGAGAGAGGAGGTGGAGTTTTCCTAGAAATATGTACAATTTGTACAACACTAATTTCCCCATGTGCCTTGAAGGCAACAGGCATGGAATTCATGGGGGGATGAAAAAAACTCATGGGGGGTTAACTGAAAACTCTCTATAGTAAGATCAGGCATAGTTGGATAGGGCATACATACCTGTAGGGCAATGCATTAAGTTCCCAAGCCCGTTTTTACTAATTTTTGGGAAAGCAAAAAGTTTTCCTTTTTTTTCTTTAGCAAGCTAGACTTTTTGGGTAAATACCAAAATAGGGTTGCATTTCAAGCCAGGCCCTTATGTAGGGGGAGGACAGAGCCCACCCCCTCCCCCTCATTGACAATCCTGGATACAGCCCAAAATAATCCTGGATACAGTCCTGTTTCAAGCCCTAGAATCATCTTTCCGAGAAACTGATGGGATCGGGGTCTTTTTGAAACTGACCATTGATCAGCCCTTGAAGACTTCAACTTCAATTTAAAGAACTTAAAGCATTGAGTGAATCGGATAAAGGTGATACCAATGGATATAGCTTCCATACAATAAAATGACGGAAAAGGATTCAGGTAGGCAGATGGATGGCCCTGAGAATAACTGTTGGGAAAATGTTAGACTAGGTTAGGAAGTGGCTAAGTATTGTGTATTTTTTCTTTATTTTTAGATCTAAATTGCTAATTGCTCTCTCCTTGATTCTCAGATTATGTACATAGGTACTCAGGTAATGAGTCCCTACCTACAAAGTACCTACACTTCATAGGTGTGTACTTTGGTTAGAGTGCCTACTAGCTACTTGTGTATGTTAAAATTTCTGTCCCGTGGTTTGAAATCAGCCAAAAGTAGGTCAGATAATCTTTTTCATAAGTGTGTTTTTTGACCGCCATTTTTAATGTTTTAGTACAAAAATTTCAAGTAGGAATGAGGAAAAAAAAAAACAGCAGGTATGTGGGTAATTCTAGTTTCAAAATGCTACTTACATGCTATGTTAGACTAGTCTGTGTTATAGCATACCCATCTTAGTATGTACTATATACCATCTCACTGAGAAGTAGGTAACTACTTGATGTTTAGGTAGATGTTCATAAAGGTCTGTGTTAGGTACTACAAGTGATTTTTTTTTTTTTTTTTAATCAAACTAGAAAAATGACCTACTGTCCATAGGCCCAAGCTCTCTCTGTGACAAATAACCATGTTACCATTATACCATGGAAACATAATCTTGAACACTTTTCATTTTATAAAATCTATTTGTGAGCTTAAAAAAACAACCATGTAGGATTTTAAGCTCAAAATAGCTTTTTAGAATTCTTGACTTGTCTATATCTACAAGGCCAACTTTATTAAATGCCCCATTACAAGCCACAGGTAATTTCTTACCACGATAAGTGTGTGTTGAGGTCTAAGCTATAATCTGTAGTACCTATGTGAGATACCTACACATATGTTCCTTTTAAAATTTTTTATGTTGGTAATGATGGGAAAGGGAATATTGCCTGGCATTGTACCACTTCCCGTCATTAGCACCTGAATATTGCAAAAGGAAAATACACATTGGGTATCCTACCAAATCACAATGATGTTTCA
The DNA here is from genome assembly GCF_000475195.1 of Diaphorina citri. Lineage (NCBI taxonomy): Eukaryota > Metazoa > Arthropoda > Insecta > Hemiptera > Psyllidae > Diaphorina > Diaphorina citri. Next base: position 13,711 of record NW_007381243.1, on the reverse strand, counting down.
TCTGGATTTAATAGTTATACAATTGATCCTTGAATGTAAGAAATTCAGAGGAAAATAATGAAGATTCCCAATTTATTTTTCAAAAGCATTTTTTTTTCTTTTCCTGACATGAATCAAAGAAACCAGAAAATCAATGAACATAGAACAGTGATTTTATTTTAATTTTTTTACTTTAAGAAATATGTAGGTGTATGAACTCTAGGGTGTATGGGGTCAAACTGCTCATAAAATGATGAGTGATATCTTGAAAAATAACTAAAGAAAATGGACAGACAATTGAATCTTCCAATACAAAAGAAGTTAAAGACACAGACTTCATGTCTTCTTCCTAATCAAAGTGTTAGGTCAGACTTCCATAACTAGAGACTCGTACAATGATTAATGACTGTAAGTCTAAAAGTAAATAAAATGTCATGTCCTTTTAGAAATTGAATTTAATCAATAGGATTTCCACTCATGTTTTCTTCAACAGTTATCTACAACCTATGGTACTCGAGGGACTTGCCATGTGAAAGTCTCTAGGGTGGGAAGAGATCCTGCATTTCAACAGCTATTTGTAGCTCCTATCATTTACATGTGAAAGTAAAATCTACGAGAACCGGTTATGAGAAAAAGTTTCCAACAATCAAAAGGTACTTACAGCTTTTAAAGCGGCTAGCCTATCCTTCGTCATGTTTCTAACCGAACACTTTAATTAAATACTAAAAGAAACACTTTAAACTTAAATCACACGGGAGTCCCATTAACGATTTATTTTAATAACACAATTTTTATACGGAATACTAAAAGAAACACTTTAAACTTAAATCACACGGGAGTCCCATTAACGATTTATTTTAATAACACAATTTTTATACGGAATTTTTTTTAAAAGCTAATAATATAAACTACACTAGAGAATACACTGAACTTAACTAGAATGACATAAAAATCAATAAATTTCTGCAATGCCGTCTTCTAAACGGCGACTGCGCCCCCCGAAAAGCCCAAAAACTACCCTTTTCCTTTTCAGACGAAAAAGTTCCGAAAAAGAGAAGAAGAAAAAATTCGACTGATTTCCGAAAGCTCTCCGAACGAAACACAAAAGGGGTATTTTATTTATGTGAAATGGAAATTTTTCCTAATCCAAAATATTCCACTGTGGTCCTTTTCCTTTTCAGACGAAAAAGTTCCGAAAAAGAGAAGAAGAAAAAATTCGACTGATTTCCGAAAGCTCTCCGAACGAAACACAAAAATGTAAACAAAAATCAGCTGTGTGATAATATCACCAAGGAGGTAAACGTGCGATGGACAAGTATTGTAGAATGATATTGAAGTGAAGCCAAGGACGGGGCTTACCAAGTTTCATTTATTTTGAAAAACGTAGGAGGTTGAGTTGAAATATTTGCAATCGAAAAACGAGTACAAATTTTTGTCGATGGTGGGCTTCGAACCCGGGACCTTCTGCATGGCAAGTAAAAAAAAAGAAGGATCTTCCTCTCTCACCTGTTCAGATAGCCTGAAGTCCCATTGATGGAAACAATGTCAGACTTGGGATCCGGATATTCTGAACTCCACGGGGTTCGAACACAGGACTGTAGATTGTGAGTCCACCCGCTGCACCGCACAGTCACTGAGGAGCCCATGATACAAGTGTCACCTAATGTGTACCATCTAGAAAAAAACAGATGGAAATTACTGTACTTGAAACTGAACAAAATAAGTACTTTCATGGGAGGTAGCGTTGCTGCCTTGTAAGCGCTAGGTCGCGGGTTCGATTACCGTCGGAGGCTTTTGAAAACGTTGGAAAATAATAGAAAGTAAAAAAAGGCAGTAGGTATATGATTCATCTAATTGTACCTGATATGACCTTTTTGGGTGCATGATTCGGATCAGATTTTCTCCCCTATTTTTCCCCTGATGATCTCAGAAAATCTTTTTTTTTTTTTTTTTTTTTTTGGAAGAATT
>NW_007381243.1:10382-10991 GCF_000475195.1 Diaphorina citri | reverse complement strand
AATCAGCCCCAATCACTCCTGGTATCAGCTCGTTGTTGCTAGTATCTCAGCTCGCTGTTTACCACCTCAGCCGTCTGTCCCAGATCCAGCCTGATTATTGCCTATATCAGCCTCGATTTTCGGATTATCGTGTGTGTGAGTGTGGCAGTCCGTATAGTGTGTTATCGTCTTATTAGTTAGTCATTGTTCTCGTATCACTCGATATTTCCGGTGTCAGCCCAACTTCTCTCACTGTTAGCCCGTCTGTGCCCAGAATCAGCCGCGTTGCTCGATGGTTCCACGAGATGGCATGATTTTAGGTTGAACCGTACGTTAATACGGGCCAGACTGGTTCCCAGGGACACTAGGGCGTCGTCAGGAGGGGGTGACAGGTCCGAGTGATGGTAGATGTTTTCCCAGTAACTCTGCAGTCCGCTCAGATCTGAAAACAGAAGAGGGGTGGGTTTCACCAACCTTCTTTTGAAACCCTAACAGCCCTGTTAAGCCTATACAAATCAAATGAAACTTGTACTAAACAGTTTTAGCCAGCCTATCTGATCTTGAAATTTGTCGCGACGACCTATGAACTCAAAGCGAGAAAGTTTTAGATAACACTTCAGTCGTTAATTA
>NW_007381243.1:4397-10288 GCF_000475195.1 Diaphorina citri | reverse complement strand
ATAATAATAAACTGAATATTAAACAAATTAGGTAGGTACATAGGTACTGATTTTCTCTAATCAATACGGGCTAAAAAAATCCCGGAGGGACGGACCCTGCTTGTTCTTTTTTAATCTCGAAAGGCGTTAGGTAGTAGAACAGCCACGGTAGACAATAAAAGTACACAGAAAAAAGTTGCACAAATTCAAAACAACGCTCCAAGATCGATTGATTCCCGCTATGAAATTACCTACCGAAAAGCTCTATACCTCCCATTCTTTTAAATTACCTACAGAAAAGAACGGAGGAAAGAAAAATAGGTTCCGAATTGGAAATTATCATTCTAATATCAACCAAATCTAATGGGTGATATTGATGTGAAAAAAAAAAAACGCCAAAAACAACGTTACAGGGTTCAAAAAAATTGGTCATAACTTGTCCTAGAGAAGAAATAAAAAGATTATTTTTTCACACTCATGTTCAGAACAAAATTTGAAAACTAAAAAGGCAGACTCCCGAAAAAGGGCGTAAGTGATGTTACGCCCTTTTTCCAAATCGCACCTCAATTCGAAAATTTATTTTACGCCCTTTTTTCAAATCGCACCTCAATTTGAAAATTTAAGTAGGTACCTGAGAGTTCCAAATGAGTTTGACCCTCCATTCGCCGGGTAGCAGAGGTGTTTTGAGTGTAGACTTTACATGGTCAATCTGGAAGATAAAAACAATATTTAAGTTATAAAATACCGTAAGAAAAAGGTAACTTGACTGTGTTATTTAGTTATTGACTTGACTGAGTTATTGACTGAAAAAAATATTGAGAAAATATAAATATTCAGTTAATTTACTCAAGTGAAGAAGAATTTCTTATTCTTAGTGACAGCCTAGTTAGCCTGGAGGGTAGCGCATCTGCCTTGTAAGCGCTAGGTCGCGGGTTCGATTCCCGCCTAGGGCTGATTTAATCCTGAACGGATAAGGGATCAGTCATGGGATTACCATTGAATTAGAGTTGGCTTACCGTTGTATTCTCATCTACTTGTACACGGGTCACAGCAGCCAGTACATTGGTTGGATCTATCCAGAGATAGGTGATATTATGTGTTATCAGTAGCTTACATAGGCTTACCATTAGGCTTACTTACCGTTGTATTCTCATCTACTTGTACCCGGGCCACAGCAGCCAGTACATTGGTTGGATCTATCCAGAGATAGGTGATATTATGTGTTATCAGTAGCTTACATAGGCTTACCATTAGCTTACATTAGGCTTACTTACCGTTGTATTCTCATCTACTTGTACCCGGGTCACAGCAGCCAGTACATTGGTTGGATCTATCCAGAGATAAGTGATATTATGTGTTACCAGTAGCTTACATAGGGTTACCATTAGCTTACATTAGGCTTACTTACCGTTGTATTCTCATCTACTTGTACCCGAGTCACAGCAGCCAGTACATTGGTTGGATCTATCCAGAGATAAGTGATATTATGTGTCACCAGAGTGAGCCACTCGTGAATTAGAACCGGTTCAGAGTAAGGACCAATGGCGTGAAGGAAGTCACGTGACATCTGCTCTTTCTGATCGTAGCTCGAACTTACTTCTAAATGCTGAAAACAAAAAGGGGCAAGTATGAAGAATTAGGTCAACTTTTAAGTACAGTAGAACCTCGATTATTTCAAATAAATTATCGAGTTGGTTTTTGAAATTATCGAGGTTGAAATGATCACTTTATATGAGATCTTTTCCTCTGATAAGAAGATATCCTTTGAAAGGTACAAAAAACAATGGATTTTGGATTTTAAATAAGAGAGAGTTGAAATAATCGAGGTTCTACTGTACAAAGTTTGTCACTTGTAGTGTGTAGTGAATCGATCCAGTGAATCGAGTGAATTAATGGCGTGAAGGAAGTCACGTGACATCTGCTCTTTCTGATCGTAGCTCGAACTTACTTCTAAATGCTGAAAACAAAAAGGGGTAAGTATGAAGAATTAGGTCAACTTTTAAGTACAGTAGAACCTCGATTATTTCAAATAAATTATCGAGTTAGTTTTTGAAATTATCGAGGTACCTAGTTGAAATGATCACTTTATATAATGGCGTGAAGGAAGTCACGTGACATCTGCTCTTTCTGATCGTAGCTCGAACTTACTTCTAAATGCTGAAAACAAAAAGGGGTAAGTTTGAAGAATTAGGTCAATTTTTAAGTACAGTAGAATGTCGATTATTTCAAATAAATTATCGAGTTAGTTTTTGAAATTATCGAGGTACCTAGTTGAAATTATCGAGGTTGAAATGATCACTTTATATGAGATCTTTTCCTCTGATAAGAAGATATCCTTTGAAAGGTACAAAAAACAATGGATTTTGGAGTTTAAATAAGAGAGAGTTGAAATAATCGAGGTTCTACTGTACAAAAGTTTGTCATTTGTAGTGTGTAGTGAATCGAAGTACAATGTGTAGTGAATCGATTCTGTAGAGGTACGTACCTAGCCAAGAATGGGTACGCGTACAAAATTCGTCACTTGTAACATTGTAGTACAATGTGTAGTGAATCGATTCTGTAGAGGTACGTACCTAGCCAAGAGTGGGTACGTCAGCCTAGTTAGCTTGGAGGGTAGCGCGTCTGCTTTGTAAGCGCTAGGTTGCGGGTTCGATTCTCGTCCGGGGCGGATTTTATCCTGAACGTATAAGGTTCGTTGTCGGATTCTATCATGTCCTACATAGGATACGAAAGATCGAGATAGCACCAACCAGTCACTACCTCCGTCCATTACTATGCCTGAAATAACAAAAAGAATAGGTAATGGAGCAGTTGCAAATGGGTAAAAATTATTAATAAATAGTCGATTCCTACGTAAAAAGTTGGGGAAAATCCAAATCTGAGGTCAAAACTCCGAAAAAATAACTGTAAAAGGTCGAAAATTCAATTTTCATTTTCCGTTCTAATGAAAGAGTTTGTGAGGAAATCTGGACTAGTCTAATCCCTGTTTATAGTCCCCTAGCTAGACGCTGATCTACTCTCTGTTTATAGTCCCTCAGCCAGACTAATATTGGCCAAAATTTGGAGCAAAAAAGAACATTCCCATAGGATAAGGAAATTGAAAATCAATTCCATCTACTCACTTGACAGGGTAATCCGACTCGCTCAGGTTGACTATAAAGTCCCAGCGCCATCCACTTTCCAGAAGCTGCGCTAGTATCAGCTCGATAATTGTCAGTATTAGCTCGATTGTTGTTAGTATCAGCTCCATTAATGTCATTATCAGCCCAATTACTCCTATTGTTGCTAGTGTCAGCTCGGCTGTTTCCAGAATCAGCCTGATTATTTCCATAATCAGCTCGATTTATCTGATTATCAGATCTATTAATCCCAGTTTCAGCCCGATTATTATCATTATCATTGTTATTAGTATCAGCTCGATTGCTTCCAGTATCAACTCGATTATTTCCAGTATCAGCCCAACTTCTCTCACTGTTAGCCCGTCTGTGCCCAGAATCAGCCGCGTTGCTCGATGGTTCCACGAGATGGCATGATTTTAGGTTGAACCGTACGTTAATACGGGCCAGACTGGTTCCCAGGGACACTAGGGCGTCGTCAGGAGGGGGTGACAGGTCCGAGTGATGGTAGATGTTTTCCCAGTAACTCTGCAGTCCGCTCAGATCTGAAAACAGAAGAGGGGTGGGAACGTTTGGTTGAGATAGGTGCTGCGGTTGGCGGTATTTTTACCGCTTTTGGACAGATTTCGACCGTTTTTTGGCGGTTTTCAGCTATACCGACTAAACTGTTAGAGATATTGTACAAGTTAGGGTAAAAGAACACTCAAATAAGCATCATTCAATAGGGTAAGGAAAGTCGTGTGATTTTCACACCAGATTTTTTCTATTCTATTTTCGTTATACATATTTTCCTCCTTCCTTGGTCAGAACCAGGCATATACTTACTAGCAGGATAAGCTTAACTAGTGACGCTCCACCCCAAATGGTCGCTTGACGCCTCCGCGACAGACGTACATTGGGTAGACGAAGCTCCAGAGAGAGAAGTTCACGAAACAGGTAGTCCTGACGCTGTAAAATAACACAAAAACGTGATTTTTGATCGAATTTACCCTTTGAAAAGCTGAAAATCAGGGGAAATTCTTTGTAAAAACGGTGATTGTTGATCGATTTTACTTTAAAAAAGGCTGAAAATTAAGGGAAATTGTAAGGAAAGTCCAGTAGGATGGTGACTAGTGACGCTCCCCCCAGATGGTAGCTTGACGCCTCCGCGACAGTCGCACGTTGGGCAGACGAAGCTCCAGCGAGAGAAGTTCGCGAGATAAATAGTCCTGACGCTGTAGATAAGACGAAAAAAAATAGATATTTTTTGATCGATTAAATCTAAGATATGACCAAAGTGGGCCAAAGTAGCCAGCCTAGTTAGCTTGGTTGGTAGCGCGTCTACCTTGTGACCGCTATGTCGCGGCACGGGTTAGATTCCCGCCCGGGGCGAATTTTATCCTGATGGGCTAAGGTTCGTTCTCGGAACGACTGGCTTTCTCCTATCCTGTCTTCCTTCTCTCTTCGATTTCGAAACAATAAGACCTTAACAGTAACAGTTCCCTCTGTCAAACAGCTTTAAAAAATCACCTGCTTAGGAAAAGCTGGTCTACTTCCTGTTGCAAGTCCCCCAGCCAGAAAAACATTTAAAATACATATTACTACTGACAATTAAGTAAATGGGAGTAAAATATTAGTGCATATTCTAGTAATCTAGTAGGACACAATGCTTACCGCATCTACATGAATGAGGAAGAAATGGTCTCGGTGGAACAGAGCTCTGACTAGACGATGTACTTGTCGCAATGCTCTCCCATTAACAGTGAGCTGGAATGCTATGCATATTCTATTACATGCATATTATCTAAATTCTATGCATATTCTAGTAGGACACAATGCTTACCGCATCTACATGAATGAGGAAGAAATGGTCTCGATGGAACAGAGCTCTGACTAGACTGAGAGGTGTCTTGACATAGTCGTATACCAACCGTTTTACCTATGGACATACGTCCGCAAGTCAAACCATTCTAATATTATTCAGAATCTTTCTTTTGCCTTTTTTGTGGTGTGAGTATGTGTGTTGATTTGTCTCTCTTTGTTGGGGAAAAATAAACTAAGATAAAACATCCACTTACAAAGACACCCGTTACTAGTCGGATGCCAGGTGACGGTCTTTTGCCTAAGGGCGAACATTGTACACTTTACGAGCCCTCTTTGGGAGCACTTCGAACACCACCCAATGATGTTCTACTTACACATGGTCTGACCTGACAGCTCATTCATTTCAACTCCGTTTCAAACAAACAACAAACCCACAAAAAAAATCCCAAAAAACTATATCATCTGACCTCACGACTCCATCATAGCAGGGCTTCGCCTCCTCTTTCTTCTGTCCTAACCTCTTACGGTCGGCGGAGGCTCTGCTTGGAATGGATAAATTCTTTACGATCACCACGTGGGACTGCCTATTTTAATGGCTTGGAAGAAAATCCGAAATAAGTATCACCGCCCAAGATGACTTCCTCGAGAAGTAGGTGATTCATGAATATTGGATGATTATTTTTTTTAGCATTTTGACACCAGGTGCTGCCGGAAGCCTAGCTGCGCGACAGCGAAGCGACTTTGGCATCTAATTAATCTAAGTGGAGCAAGTAGCTGGCTACCTAGCTGTTAACTAGCTGCCGCAGGTGATACACACACTGTGTCGAATTCTTATCCTTCTTTTTGGATGTTATAGAGAAAGCAAAAAGAAAGTCTCAAAGTCGGTGTTAGACGGGAGCTCTACTTCAAACGCAGGGTATAGGGTCAGTTCAGGATGACATGCATATCGTAGGACGAGTGACATTACCCTCCTCGTAACGCGGTTTCATGTAG
>NW_007381243.1:0-2425 GCF_000475195.1 Diaphorina citri | reverse complement strand
ATTTTTTTTTTTTTTTTTTTTTTTTTTTTGTGGAAGAACTTGTTGAATTACAGAAGGACACAAGTAAATAAACACCCAGCCATAAAATTGGAATATGGGTTATCGAACACACCTTAAGATTAGATCAGGTCTTACCTGGACACCAAACTATCAATCCACTGCTGGAGATCGAACCCAAACCTTCTCGAATTGAGGGCGGCTTTCCTCTCCAAACTCTCATGGGGTTTAGGGTCTAGGAATCTTGTCCACTCTTTGGTGAAGTCCTTGGTTCCTGTGAAATAGGAAATAGAGGATATGCATCACGAATTTCTGTTAAAAATATGAATAATAAAGGAAGGACGGACTAAAAAGTCGATTCCTACGTAAAAAAAGGAAACCTGAAGTCAAAACTCCGAAAAAGTATCTTTTCTGTAGAAGTTTGATAGAGGAAACTATAACGGCTGAGGTCATATCGTCCCGAAAGTGAAGAGACAAGGAAGACAGGATAGGAGAAAGCCAGCCGTTCCGAGAACGAACCTTATCTAGCTCTGTGTTAACCTTATTCACTAGTGGGCATTACATTTTAGCAGCTAATGCTGTGATATCCACAAAAATTGTGGAAAAAACTCTGCTTTAATACAAATAAATTGAGTTTAGATTATTGCTAGTTAGCTCAGTATTATTGATTTATAGCTAGTTAGCTCAGTATTATTGATTTATAGCTAGTTATCTCAGTATTATTGATTTATAGCTAGTTAGCTCAGTAAATAACCTAAATAGTTACCTGTGTTGTAAGGATAAGAGCCGCCATGTACAAAACCGGCTTGTTGTTGGGTGAGGGGAGTTTTGTTAAGAAATTCCAGGGGAACTACTAGGAATCCAGTCTCTACATACACCTAGCAGGGAGTAATAGAACATTGCACAATTAGACTTACTTCAGGGTTTATACGCTTTTCCCGGAATGAAATTCCATGATCAATCAATCCATAATCGTTCCATCATGGGACGGGTCGATGTACGAAGCCTCTCCACCTATTTCGATCATTGTATCTCTGCTCCCTCTCGATGTCGTTCCAATTTCCTTGTTTTCTTTGAATATCAGCTCTGATGACCCCGGGCAGGAGTGGCGGCATTACCGGTGTAATAATAGAAAGTAAAAAGATTATTGAACTATGGAAATTAATTGCACAGGAGGAAGGTATACTTGGCTACTTAGTAATGCTGTGATATCCTAGGTTATCTAGGGCCTCGGTTAAGCAATCATGACGTTGTACTCATACTATTTTGTATATAATGTACAATAAAAATTATAATAAATATCCACACAAGTTGTGAAAAAGCTCTGCTTTATCACAAATAATTTGAGATTTGATTGATTGATTTTTTTCTATTCTATTTTTGTTATACACATTTTCCTCGTTCCTTAGTCAGAACCAGGCATATACTTACTAGCAGGATAAGTCCCGTACAGCCACTGGTCCAGCCATTTTTGTTATACATATTTTCCTCGTTCCTTGGTCAGAACCAGGCATATACTTACTAGCAGGATAAGCCCCGTACAGCCACTGGTCCAGCCGATTGACGATATCCTGATTCACAACCGGTTCGAATTTCCGCGCAAAGTACAACTGCTTTCCCTTGGTCGCCACCAATCGGGAATAGTCGGAGGATCGAAAGTCGTTAGGGGAACAGCCGCACCAGTCTACCACGTGACGGTATTGGCACTTGCACCCGAGGGAGCGTTTCCAGTTGGTGATGTGAAGGTTGTTGTCGATGTAGGAGAAACAGTGAACGGAGTTTCGGAGGACGTACCGACCTAGCAACTTTTTTGAACAAATTAATTTTTTTTGAATTTTCGCGCGCCATTCATTGATTTCTCCCCTACCCTCCCTAGATTCACGAAGTCTACCAAACTTTTTCTCGTAAAAAACGGTAGAAACGGTGAGAAAATTTTGTAAACAAAAACAATCGCTTCGGCAAGTTTTGAATTTTCGCGCGCCATTCATTGATTGATTTCTCCCCTACCCTCCCTAGGTTCACGAAGTCTACCAAACTTTTTCTCGTAAAAAACGGTAGAAACGGTGAGAAAATTTTGTGAAGAGTTAAATATAATAGTCCGTCCCTTATACCTTTTTATTACTATTGTAATAATAAAGGAAGTAATAATAAAGGTACAATAGTAATAATAAAGGAAGGACGGACTAAAAAAATCGCCAAGTCCAATTTTAAAGTTTTGGTCAGCTCCCATGGCGTGATTGAAAATGAAGGCAAGAGTGATTTTCACGAAAAGAAGCCCCGATGGAGTGAGATTAGTTTCCATGAGAACAATTTGGAGCAGATGTTTGTGTATAAACATGATGATGTGTACAAAGGTAAGCCTTGTTTTTGTTTTGTTTGCAGTCAGCTCCCATGGCGTAGTGGTCATTGTAAATGTAAATGCAATTTC
>NW_007381242.1:5398-15049 GCF_000475195.1 Diaphorina citri | reverse complement strand
CTTGGTAAAACACATTGAACTTTTAGCTCTCTCCTTTTTGAAGTTTTTTCATGTCTCCTAAAGTTTCTTCCTTTCTTATCTTATATTAATGTTTCTATCTTATGGGCTTTCCAAGACCTTCATCTAATTTTCTTATGTATTGCATATCATCCTGGGAATTTTCCAACTTCATCGCGTTCCTAATTATCCTGCTGAATATCTTATGGGACTTTTTCACATGTTCGCTCGAGATTGACTTTATTTCCCTTTTCTTACGAGATAAAGTTTGTTATCTCGTTAGAATAAAGCAATGAGAAACTATAACTAGCGTAATAAAGAAACTTTCCTCTGGTTTCACTTTATTGACAGCATAACGGTACCTATGACCTGTGAGATTTCATATTTGACGTCGTACGTCACACATAAAGATAAGTTTTCACTCGGGGTGGTCGTAAAAACAATACAAAGTTGACGAAGTTTGTCACCAGGCGAATAAAAATGCATTTCCCACGTTCAGGGTGTTTCAACACGTTGTTTTGTTCAGGGTGTCTCAGGGTGATAGTTCTTTATAATTAACCCATGAGAGCCGGTGCCTATAAGAGCCTACAGGCACAAGTTCCTTCTCTCTTTTTTGGCCAATCAGAGATTATCGAGGGTTTGTTTTGTTAGCGCATGGTATTGATCTCGACTTTTTTGATCCCCTACGAGTATTTTAAACTTATTATAGGGACCCCTGCAATTAAATTCGAAGACCACCCTTCATGAACATGATCCACAAATCAAAATCCCATAAGAGTCATCATCCTAGTGGGGTAATCAATTTGTTCTGTGTACTTATCTTTACCGTCTTGTGTACACATGTTTTAAGGGAGTACAATGAAGAGTACTTAACTACACACATACTCATAATATGTTGTACCCGAGTATAAATACAAATATTGGAGTACTCTCACATGTTCTACCGAATAACAAGACATATTATACCACTCATGACGAGTTGTACCCTCTGCCAGAGTGTCACTGAGGGGGGTCGAGTTCCCACCATACCGCGGATGTTACAGGCTCGCATGTTGTACACTTGTTGATGTTGACACCAAGATGTTTGACATGTGATTATGTAAAAAGAGCTTTCAGTTTCCCACTCTAGTTAATTAAGAAGGAAGGGTGCCTTGCAATGGCTGAGTTGCGGGTTCGACTCCCGCCCGGGTCGAACTTTATTCTAAACAGGATCGTTCTCGGAACGGCAGGCTTTCTCCTATCCTGTCCTCCTTCTCTCTCTCTCTCTTCAATTTCAGGACGTTGAGACCCGCTGTTACAGTTTCCTAAAAAAATAAATAAAAAATAATAATAATAAAAATAAAAAGGCTCATGTGCTTATTTAGAAATAAAGCATACAGTAGTATAAAGATCCTAAATAAAGCATACAAATACCTACAAACATCCTTGAATTGGTTGTTGCTTGGTTCCTTTATCGAAGGCTAAAACATATTCCCTTCTCTCCTCCTCCTCCTCCTCCTCCTCCTCCTCCTCCCCCTCCTCCTCCTTTCTCTTGATGATTCTTTTTTTTTCTCCCAGACTTCTTAAAAAGTTTTCTAAATTTCTGCATCACTGGCAAAAAAAATCCATTTATTATTTATTTATTTATTTATTTATTTATTTGACATAAAAATCCTTAGTAACTAGGATAGTTTACAAAGGTGGGTAGGGGAGGGTAAGAAAAAAAAAACATCGAGATGGTTATACTATTAATAGAAAGGGATAGAAGATAACAAGATAAACAAATAAACAATAATGTAATTTGCTAGTGCCTACCAATAATTTTTAATAGCTGTGGGTATGACATTGCTAAATCCAGGTTTTCGTATCTCATGTTAAATGTTTCAAGAATTTTATTTATTGCTGATGGATACTTTATGTTTGATGTATTTTCAAATAGTACATAGTTGTCATTTATTCTTAGTCTTGCATATGGAATTTGTATATTTATGTTGGATAGTAATTCAGGACAGTCAATTTTGTTGTTGAATAATTTGTGTAGGAATATTAGTTTTTGTCCTTCTCTTCTTTCCTCTAATGTTTGTATGTTAAGTTGTTCAATTAAATCTTTATAGGCTATTCCTTCTGGATATGTTGGGTAAAATTTGTTTTCTAAATAAAATAAGTATTGAGTGAATCTCTTTTGTACTTTTTCAATTTCATTTATCATATCTTTTGTTTTAGGATTCCATACGTTTGAACAATATTCCAGTTTAGATCTGATTATTGAGTTGTAGAGCATTATTAAATAATTATTATTATTAATAAAATTAATAAAAAAAGTAAAAGTACGCATTAAAATCGTTCATGCCAGCCTAGTTTGGAAGGTAGCGAGCCTGCTATGTAAGCGCTAGGTCGAGGGTTCGATTCCCACCCGGGGCGAACTTGAGTAAGCTTCGGTTAAACAGATAATACAGGGTCTGGCTAGGGGACGTTAAACAGAGAGTAGACTGGCGTCCGGCTGTGGGACTATAAACAGGGAGGAGAACAGCTAACCCTAACCAGCCTAGCTAGCCGGCAGTTTAAAAGGGTTCTCTCTGCTTGTAAAGAATAAGCACAAGTCCTCACGATGGTTGACTGCGGTTCAGGACGAGCCAATTAAACATGGCTAGAGACCATCACACCGGTGTATGGCAGATACAAAAAGATGTCTTTTCTTTACTCTGCCAACACCATTCGGCGAAAGCTAAAGCCGCTACTACAACAACAACAACAACAACAACAACAACAACAACAACAACAACATAAGCTTCTCTGAACGGCTGGCTTTTTCCTATACTGTCCTTTTCTCTTCGATTTCGGGACGATAAGACCCTAGCAGTTACAGTTCCCTCTATCAAACCTCTTTATATATTTTTTTTTTTTTTCACATTTAGGTATTTCTCACTGAATTTATAGACTGTGTCACAGCAAAGTGTGTGGTATGATTTGTGACGTCACTACTCATATATTAGTTCCCATTCAATTCCTCTTTGTAGAACCAGGAAGTTCGTCTCATTAATCCATTCGAACCCCCTCATCCCTTCTCGTAGCGTGCTCGTACCGCTCTCCAAAACTGCCGAAAGACTGGCTTACTTCCTTTTCATATTGGGACTAGATTTCCGCTTCCAATATCCAGGATTAACCCGTCAATGCCCAAGTGATTCATTTTGAAAAAGGACTTTAGAAAACCTGCCTCGGTGGCGTAGTGGTCAAGACACTCGCCTGGTAAACAGGAGGGCGTGGGTTCGATCCCAGCCGAGGCATGGAATTTCATCCTCATTTATTTGAGAATTTGACCACATAATAATGGAGCTCTAAGGGTCAGGTGGTATAGAAAACGCCTCAGGCGTTAAGCTCGCCCAGTGGTTACCTTCCTCTCAAGAGTTTATTATTATTATTATTTTGAGCTGACCCTAACAGTGGACACTGAGGTAGGATTAAAGCAAGGGAGATATAGTTTATTATTATTATGGTTATTTAAACCTTTTTTTGTAAACTTGAGGTCAAAAATAAGAAGAAGAAAAAGAAAAAGAAGAAGAAGAAGAAGAAGAAGAAGAAGAAGAAGAAGAAAAAGAAGAAGAAAGATTTGATAGGGGAAACTGTAACTACCGAGTTCTTATCGTCAACCTGCAGTTCCTCCTGATTTTCCTCTATTGTCCCATTTTGACCATTATTCCTCTCATTTCCTCCTCTCACTCCTCTTGCAACCACCCCCTCTTCTCTCTCCTCCTCCCTCCCTTCGACCTCCTCCCTCTCCTATTTTTCCTCCTCCCGCCTTTCTCCCAACAGCGAAAATAACCCCAACCACGTTAAAAACAAGAACAAGATCACGTGACAAAACTAGTAATCATAATAAAATAAACTTATAATAAACAATCATAATAATGATAATCATAGTAATAAAAGTCATCATCCTAGTGGGGTAATCAATTTGTTCTGTGTACTTATCTTTACCGTCTTGTGTACACATGTTTTAAGGGAGTACAATGAAGAGTACTTAACTACACACATACTCATAATATGTTGTACCCGAGTATAAATACAAATATTGTGGCCAATCAGAGATTATCGAGGGTTTGTTTTGTTAGCGCATGGTATTGATCTCGACTTTTTTGATCCCCTACGAGTATTTTAAACTTTTTATAGGGACCCCTGCAATTGAATTCCAAGACCACCCTTCATGAACATGATCCAACAAATCAAAATCCCATAAAAGTCA
This sequence comes from Diaphorina citri, assembly GCF_000475195.1. Taxonomy (NCBI): domain Eukaryota; kingdom Metazoa; phylum Arthropoda; class Insecta; order Hemiptera; family Psyllidae; genus Diaphorina; species Diaphorina citri. The sequence goes on along the minus strand of NW_007381242.1, from coordinate 10,833 downwards.
TCATCCTAGTGGGGTAATCAATTTGTTCTGTGTACTTATCTTTACCGTCTTGTGTACACATGTTTTAAGGGAGTACAATGTAGAGTACATACCCATGCTGACGATCCTGAAAAGTATAATAAGGAGGAAGAACCCGTCTAAAAAGTATAATAAAAGGAAATAGAAGAACTGTATAAAAGTAGACGAAAAGTATAGTGTGGTTGAGGAATAGAAAAGTATATACTGGGTGGTCATCTGTTCAACTTCAAACTGGCTTAAAAGAAATAGCTTAGTGAAATCGCCTCGAAAAAAATGACCTTCCAAAAGACAGGCACTTGTTCGCCCGAAAATCGTATTGTTCACCCAAAATTTGAAAGACTTTTAGTGGACCAAAAACTGATTTTTACGGATTGATGATTTCCTAAAGGTCGTAGGGACTTTTATTGGCCAAAAAACTGATTTTACGTTCCAATGTCCTATGGGGTGAGAAGCTGAGAAGGTACGAGTATACATAGATGTTGGACACCCTGTATGAAAAAGATAAAGACAAGGAACGGCACGCCACAGGAATATCTAGGACTCACGCCCTCACGTACTTAGGACGACACACAAATGACTTTTCCCCTCCCTCGCGAGTTGCACCAAATTCGAGTCGAAAAGTTTTCAAAAGTGCATGAGAGATGAGAGAGTGAAGGGAAGAAGAAGAAGGAGGGGAGGGAGACGGGTGAAAAGAGGCGGAGGAGGAGGAGGAGAAGAAGGTGGGAGAGGAGAAGGAGGGAGAGGAGGAGGAGGAGGAGGAGACAAATAGGATAAGGAGGAAAATAAAAAACAAAAGACTCAAAAGCGGTAGGAGTAGGAGGAAAAAGAGAAAATAAGAAGAAGAAGGAGAAAGAGAAAAGAAGAAGAAGAGGAAGGAGAAAGTGAAAAGAAGAAGGAGAAAGAGAAAATAAGAAGAAGGAGAAAGAGAAAAGAAGAAGGAGAAAGAGAAAAGAAGAAGAAGGAGAAAGAGAAAAGAAGAAGGAGAAGAATTAAGGAGAAAGAGAAAAGAAGAAGGAGAAAGAGAAAAGAAGAAGGAGAAAGAGAAAAGAAGAAGGAGAAAGAGAAAGAGAAAAGAAGAAGGAGAAGAATTAAGGAGAAAGAGAAAAGAAGAAGAAAGAGAAAAAGGAGAAAGAGAACGTGAACTTGAACGAAAATAAGTAACTTTATTTTTAACAAAACAAAAATTACAAAGGTTAGTTCACCCCCAAAGCTCACAAAAACTTCTTGGGGGTGTAGGTGATTCTTCTGAGTGAAGGGAAGAAGAAGAAGGAGGGGAGGGAGACGGGTGAAAAGAGGCGGAGGAGGAGGAGGAGAAGAAGGTGGGGGAGGAGAAGGAGGGAGAGGAGGAGGAGGAGGAGGAGACAAATAGGATAAGGAGGAAAATAAAAAACAAAAGACTCAAAAGCGGTAGGAGTAGGAGGAAAAAGAGAAAAGAAGAAGAAGGAGAAAGAGAAAAGAAGAAGAAGAGGAAGGAGAAAGAGAAAAGAAGAAGGAGAAAGAGAAAATAAGAAGAAGGAGAAAGAGAAAAGAAGGAGAAAGAGAAAAGAAGAAGAAGAAAGAGAAAAAAAGAAGAATGAGAAAGAGAAAAGAAGAAGGACAAGAATTAAGGAGAAAGAGAAAAGAAGAAGAACGAGAAAAAGGAGAAGAAGGAGAAAGAGAACGTGAACTTGAACGAAAATAAGTAACTTCATTTTTAGCAAAACAAAAATTACAAAGGTTAGTTCACCCCCGAAGCTTACAAAAACTTCTTGTTCTTGGGGGTGTAGGTGATTCTAACTTCTTCTCTTATTTCTTTGTTTTCTTCAGTTGTTCCTTCGATTTCCTTCAACAAGCTTTTCTTTGATTTTAATTTTTGCAACTCTTCTATTGTTCTCATCAAGAAAATCTCCGCATATCTCTTCGATTAATGTAGGTATTGAATTAGACATTAGGTACCTATGTTACAACCTGCCTCTGCACTACACAGTCAATATACCTACATTTTATTTTCAAATATTTTGATACAAAATATTGTACAATATTGGAATTGTCGGAGTGTCTGGGGTATTGTGGTTGGTGTGGAATAAACTTAGGTCCGTAAGTATGTTTGTTTCGGTTGTGCTGAATTTTTTATATCTATGTATTTAGTTTTTTCCAAGTTTCCTCGTCAGTTTTTTTCGAATGCGGCTTTGGGGAAAATACTTTTGCATAGACCTCAACACAAAAAAATTCTTGGTTAGTTGGTAGTGCGTCTGCCTTGTAAGCGCTAGGCCGCGGGTTCGATTCCCGCCCGGGGCGGATTTTATCCTGATGGAAACGGCTTTTTTGTAGCTTGTAGTTCGTTCTCGGAAAGGCTGGCTTTCTCCTATCCTGTCTTCCTTCTCTCTTCGATTTCGGGACGATAAGACCTTAGTAGTTACAGTTCCCTCTGTCAAAAAAGTTCTTGCCAATATTTCAATTTCTCCTACTTTGGTATTACCTACCTACATCAATACATCTTTGAAAGTTGGTAGTTTACCATGTCTTTTGTTGTAGCTTGTAGTGTGAAGTTACGTAAATTTGAAAAGCTCTAAAACTCGAAATTAACCAATTCTTTCATTTTCAACTTCAATAAAAACTGGACAGCCTTTTTTTCAATCTCCATGTAAATAAACAAAGCGGCCTGTTTCATTTGCGAAAAAAAAGCAGGCTAATAATTATGTCCTTCCCCAACAAAGTTCTGTTAACGAGCCTAAATTGGTCCTCTGATGCTCTCGCCTATTTAAGGCTACTAAACAATACTACGATATACATGTTACATGTACCGGTAATAGACTAGCATAGTGGTGCTACCTGTAATGCGATGTATGTTATAAGGAATCATTAGTGTGCGTGCGAAATGCAACCTTGCATCCACATGGCATCACATTACTAGACGATATAGAGATATTGGAGAAAAGGGACACAAAGGTTAAGGTTTCTAAGGGAGTTTTACCTTCTCACCTTTCGGAGAAACCTTGTTGGACCTGTTTATTTTGTAAGTGTTGTAGGTGTTATGTTTATCGGATCCATAAAGTGGTTTCTCCATCAAAAATTTTTATTTTTAAAATTACGCTTAGTATGATGTGTTTTCTTCTCTTGAAGGGTCCTTTATTTATTTACGCTCCCAACAAGTGTGCAAACGTTGTCCACGCACTTTCACAAATAAACACACTTTTGTTTTCTCTAACGTTTACCCTCCTCGACCTACCTCTATCTCCCTTTTCGCCCCTTTACGGTAAGTGCTCGCTAACTAACTAACATCTCCCCTTATATTATAAGCCCTACTTTTTTATATTGTATTATCTAATAATAGCTTATCTTATACCTTCCTACTCTAGACCTTGATTTTGTTTCAGTACATCTGCCCTCTTCTATAAGATCTATGAAGTTTTATCTTTTCACTTTGTTTAGTCTTTCTTTGGCGTTCTCGTGAGTTGTTTATACTCCTTTCCGTTGTTTAGAACTACAGGTTTTGACTATCACCCTAACTCCTTCTTCCGTTATCGAAGAATTTTCGACTACAGTACTTGGGTTTAGATGGATGTTTTTTTTTTTTTATTTTGTGTGTGTGTGTGATATTATTATTTACATGGGTTTGGTTATGTGCTAGACTACTTATACCATCCATAGATCATGCTTTTACCTTGTTTACCCTGTCTTCGTGGTGGTTTCTAATGCTCTAGTACATGTCTCTTTTCTCTAGTTAAACTCGCGAACGAAATGTTCCAAACGAACCGAAAGGCGACAAGACACTTTGTCCGGACCCGTGACTAGAGTTCCCCACGACCTTCCGTAACACACAACTTTTGGGGGAGCCTGAGGGTCTTGTTATGACCCGAGGAATGTATCTTCATAATTGGGTGTTAGTGTGAGTCTATGGGCCTGTGTTTGCACCCAGTTTAGCTCGACTGTTTCGTTTGCTTCTCGAATGCTCTACCAACTTTGCCAGTTTGGTTTATAATTCTCCCGCCCGCTCGGTATAAACGTACCTTTCTGGCTTTTCGACTGCTCCCGTTTCTCTTCCGTTTTTTCGAAAGCCGTTTACGAGCACCTTTCTTTCTATGGTAGTGTAGTCGTAATTTCCACCTTAAGGGCTCTCCTCAATTGACTGTAAAAAGCAGGCATATACTTTCGAGCAAAAGGCTTATGTCTTTACGTTATAACTCACATATGCGAGTGCCCCCCTCTTGCCGTTAACCCCTTTTTTAGGCTTTTGAAAAAATAACTCTTCTTTCCTCCTTTCTCATCCGCTTTAAACCCCTTATCGAAAACGGTGACCAAAAGGTTCATCATAGCAACATAAGTCAACCATCGGACTCATGAAGTTCGTTTATCATACACAAAATGTCATGACCTTTCATTTGATTTCTTGTCAGGAGCAATTTTAACATAATTTCTTGTTAAACTAAAAGAAACTAAAAGCGGTTGTTTCCCGTCTTTTTTTTTTTACTTTTGTCAAACGGGTAGTCCGTCACATTAAATCTTCAAGATAAATAAATAAAAAGGAACAATTTATCCCGAAAATCCGTAGGGTTCCTTTTTGAGATGTTCTCTCATTCGCGGATTCTCTCTTCCTCGTCTTCTTACAAGACAAAAACTTGGTGTTAATCTTGGAGGTGTAATACATCCCAAAGGGATTTCGAGGCTGATGTAATGAGGGAGGGGCTTAAGAAGGAGCGTAAGAGTGTAGAACAAAACCGGAATAAAAGAAAAGTAAGAATGAGAGGAAGAAGAGATTAAGGTATTCCTGAGTATCGTTAAAATTTGAACCTACATGAAAGTGAGGAGAGATTACTTTAACTCCGATTATTTGAAAGAGATCGAGAGAGAAAACGACGGGATGAAATGAGGGGAGAAAGAGATAAGAGGAGTAAGACAATGAAAAAGCAGAAAAAAACAGAGGGTATTTCCACCCGCAGTGCACTGTTTTCTCACATGTAAAAAAGTCCAAATTTCTTTGCAATATAAAGTAAATGGATTATAGCGGTTTGTTGGATTCCAAGTGAGAATCCTTGACGACCGACAGAGGGGCCGAGACACGAGGAGAGAGAAGTCCTGGCTATTCTGGAGGTAACAATGTCAAGCTAGGATAGTCTGGAGGAAAAAAATTTTTTTTTTGTCGTTGATTTCAGACTCAAAATGAAGACTCTGTTCTGGAACCCCACCGCCTTAGTGTTCCGACAAAACTGTTTGTTTACGGGCGTATTGTAAGTTTAATCTAAAAAGGGATTGTACTTCAAAACGTTTCACGTGGGTTCAATTCCAGAATGACGAAGAGGGAAAGATGTCAAAAAGTCAGAAGAGGAGAATAGGTACAAAAAAAAAAAAAAAAAAAAAACATTGAAAAAAAAGTAGTTTTCTGTCGTCCTACTTTTAGGTTTAGTTTCATTTGTAGTGTTTCCCCTCCCAAAAAAAGG
>NW_007381242.1:0-2496 GCF_000475195.1 Diaphorina citri | reverse complement strand
ACGCTTGATGTGGCCTGTGGCGTGGCATGCCCATCCCGTAGTTTGCCTTTCGTCAGATGGGCGAGAAGGGGCACAATACTTCCCATTTAGGTGCTGGGTCAACACGAGAACACCAGAAAGTAACCCGTTGAAATATTTGCAATCGAAAAACGAGTACAAATTTTTGTCGATGGTGGGATTCGAACCCGGGACCTTCTGCATGGCAAGCAAGCGCGTTACCTCTGGACTTTGTTTTAATTTTTATAACCCATTCATTTGAATTTCCGAGTTAAATTATGCTGTCAAATTTGGTTTTTCTTAAATAGGAGAAATATTATGTAGGCATCCCTGGTAAACCTATTTTATAGGTAGCTAATTACTGTGTAATTGGACAAGAACAAAACTATTAATATGATTAACTCTAATTACCTAACCTATCTTTATTTCCACACTTTATAAACATGGCTTTAGGTAGGTAGGTATGGGTACGAATGGGATAAAATTCCATTTCTGGTTATGAATTCTATAAAAACAAAAGGCTAGCAAACATTTGCTTCTCTTAACGACTAGCACATTTTAGGAGTACCTCCTTCTACTCCTAATTACTTCCCATTAGACCTACAGACCTCTTTTGCACTAGGGAAAAAATCAGTTTTTAGGATTTTTCTAAAACACCAAGATGGAAAAAATTAAATTTTCATTTTTTCCCATTTTCCCTGGCACACATTTTAATGCTCACAAAACAAGGTAGCCTAGGAAGTAGGAAGGTACATTAGGTAGGTATACCTACAAAATTACCTACTTATACGAGTATTCCTACAGTACCTGAGTAGATGAAGTACCTACATAATATTTTTTAGGGTGGATTATAAAGGTTTTAAAATTCATCAGAGGAAAATAATATTAGATCTTTGTTTTCTTTTTCATTAATTTGGTTCCAAAATCAGTCAGCCTCATTTTCACTTTCCCCTTTTATTTTTTTCTCCCATTTTTACTTTTTATCAAGGGGGCTAAATTGAGGAGAATCCATTCGTTGGTGCACCCTGTAATGTTTACCTCTAACTATTCTAATCATATTATGTTAGGGTTTTCTTTATCTACTTGCCTACCGGGGGTTTTTCCGAGTAAAATTAAGTTTTACTATTATTATCTTAAACTTTCTAATTTTCTTCCACATCTGTGTAGGTACGTTTTTTTCTTGTTTTCAAAAGAAGTAAGAAAAAACTAAGATTTTTCTTTTTTCTCTCTTATTAAACTTAATTTCTTAAGTAAATACAAGCTTTTTTCCTCGTGTACAAAAAGGATCTAGTTCTGTTATAATGGTATATAAGATTGTAGGTAGGGAGGTAGGTAGTTGGTACAAACCTAATTATCTATACAATTGCAGATATTGTTAAACGAAGATACCAGAAATACCTATATATATAGGTACTCTCGGATATACATTTTTGATGGAGATTACTTCTTAACCTAAGTATAACTTGATAGGAGAACTGTGCACCGATCTATATGTATGTGTTCTCACCAAAAGGATGGCTTTCAGAGGAACAAACAAACAAACAGAATCTCAAAAGTTCAAGTTTTGAAAAGTGAGCCGTCAGAATCGAAAGGGTTTCGTGAAGTTGGACGTAAGCAATTTGTAATCCACCAGTTTTCTCGAGAAAATTTCCTTGGAGAAAACTTACCCAATATTTATCGAGTGCAATTACTCATGCCGCATTTTCCATTTATCCGGATAATATGATTAATCTTTGGAAAACACAAGATGGCCGCATTAACCACCGGTCATTTATTGTAAAACTTTCTCAACAAAAGTTTCCTATAGTTTTTTGTCTATCAAGTTGTGTGAGTAATAGTTTGGCTTTAAATGCCAAATTTTGACAACACCTGTGACTGTGAATGATAAATGTGGGCGGATCAATTATTGTTGTTGAAGAGAAATTGGTGTTTTGAAGAATTTTAGACGTCAGAAATTTTGAGGTAATGAATTCTAAAAAAAAAAAAAAAATCAAGGAAATTTTAAAATTTTCAGGCAAGTGCCACTTGCGAGCACTGGTGTAACGTTTTGACCCACGAGTACTCACGCGGGTTAAATCCGACTTTGGCAGCACTGAGAAAAACAAAAATCCCTGGAACTAAACGCGAAAAAGTTGGTATCGCTGCGGAACTAAATAAAAAGGTGGTACATATCCCTGTGGAACTGTTTTTCAACTCTCGGGTTAAACGAAAAGTTGGTATTCCTGGAACTAAATAAAAAGGTGATGGTACATATCCCTTGAACTGTTTTCAACTCTCGGGTTAAATCCGACTTTGGTAAAACTGAGAAAAAACGAAAGAACTAAACGAAAAGTTGGTATCCCTGGTTTTCAATTATTCAATGTGTTTTTCTTTTATTCGAATTCTAATTACTGTTGCTGAAGTTAATAGTCGGAGTGTCTGGGGTATTGTGGTTGGTGTGGAATAAACTTAGGTCCGTAAGTATGTTTGTTTCGGTTGTGCTGAATTTTTTATATCTAT
>NW_007381241.1:0-15066 GCF_000475195.1 Diaphorina citri | reverse complement strand
CATCCACTGGTAGTTCCGGATAGACTGGTCCATCCACAGGCAGATCCGGGTAAACAGGTCCATCCACAGGCAGATCCGAATAATTCTCGCTCAAAGGGCTCGTGGGCGATTCCACCGTCGAAGATGCAATGGAGTGACTGCATTTGCTCCATTTCAGGGTCGGAACACCTTGGTTCACAGGTGTGACCGCCTCCCACGGACCACTGACCGGTCCATCCACTGGTAGTTCCGGATAGACTGGTCCATCCACAGGCAGATCCGGATAATTCTCGCTCAAAGGGCTCGTGGGCGATTCCACCGTCGAAGATGCAATGGAGCGACTGCATTTGCTCCATTTCAGGGTCGGAACGTTAAGTGTGTCATCTATGTAGTAGATCTCAGGCTCGGGTTCCATCAAAAGAGGATCCTTAGGGTAGGGGGAGAAAGGGGGCCTTTCTCCAAAGAAGTATGGGGGTTTCTTCAACGAAGAAGTATAGGTCTTTCGTCTCCAAGGAAGTTATGGGTCTTCCCGAAGAACAATATAAAGGTCTTTCTTTGAAGAAACAAAACAGTCTCCAAAGAAGTATGGGGGTTTCTTCAACGAAGAAGTATAGGTCTTTCGTCTCCAAGGAAGTTATGGGTCTTCCCGAGGAACAATAGCTCTTTCTTTGAAGAAACAAAACGGGCCTTTTTCCCGGAGAAAAATGGATGAGGGACACCTGTAAGAAGGGTAATATTGTGATGTTGGAAAGAGGCGTCAACTGCTGACCTGAAAGGTCTTGTAGTTATTAGCTACAGGTGAGTGAAAGTATTGCGGAAGAGTTGTAATATACTTGTAAGATAGTTAGACTTTTTTTCGAATTAGGCGCTTTTATAGTAAGACTTGAAACTACAAAAGATTAAATTATTATCTTTTCGGAATTTGCCCTAGCGATTATCACCTGTGTCATCTATGTAGTAGATCTCAGGCTCGGGTTCCATCAAAAGAGGATCCTTAGGGTAGGGGGAGAAAGGGGGCCTTTCTCCAAAGGAGTATGGGGGTTTCTTCAACGAAGAAGTATAGGTCTTTCGTCTCCAAGGAAGTTATGGGTCTTCCCGAGGAACAATAGGTCTTTCTTTGAAGAAACAAAACACGCCTTTTTCCCGGAGAAAAATGGGTCGTCCTCCAAAGATGGATCTTTCTTCAATAAGGACAAATGGGGTTTAAATTTCAATATCAATGTTGAGCCGTGGATTCTTACAGTATATTGCAGATATGATAAAATATGGAGGACCGTGACGTAGGAGTGATATGTTAGAAAATTGCAGGACGCTTAAATTAGACGAAAGCGGGGAAAACGCACTGGGAAATTTTTATTTACACCCGAAAAAAGAATTTAATTCTAATGGTTAATTGTTTATAAATGGTTAATAAGAGTAAAATGGTTAATTTTAGGACCTAGGGAAAAATGGGTCGTCCTCCAAAGATGGATCTTTCTTCAATAAGGACAAATGGGGTTTAAATTTCAATATCGATGTTGAGCCATGGATTCTTACAGTATATTGCAGATATGATAAAATATGGAGGACCGTGACGTAGGAGTGATATGTTATAAAATTGCAGGACGCTTAAATTAGACGAAAGCGGGGAAAACGCACTGGGAAATTTTTATTTACATCAAACGACCCAAGCGAATTTCAAGTTTTATCTAAACGATTTTCTCTACACCAGATTCGATTTTGATGAAAAAGTTGGTTAGCTATTTCGATGATTTGTTTCCGGAGGTCGTCTAAAGAGGTGGTCGTTTTCTTTTTTTTTAAGGGGTTTGACAGAGGGAACTGTAACTGCTATGGTATTATCGGTTATTTACACCCGAAAAAAGAATTTAATTCTAATGGTTAATTGTTTATAAATGGTTAATAAGAGTAAAATGGTTAATTTTAGGCCCTAACAAGAGGTATTTTCTTCTAAGGTTATACTTTAAAATGGCCTGCTTGTGAATTGCAGAGCGGATAAAAAAATAATTTGAACTATCTCATGCTCTCTGATTTGGTTTTTGGTATTGAAATATTATTAAAATGGAGTTAACAAAAGGTTTAATAGAGTCGAGGAGATTCAAGGATGTATTATTAAATTATTATATTTATTTATTAATTAAATTAATTAGGTAGCTAATTTTGATTAGGTTATTCGAATATCAAAGAAACACTTGGCTTGAGGAAATAAACAAATGGTAACTTATGTTAAGAATTCTTTTTTTTTAAGAGGTTTGACAGAGGGAACTGTAACTGCTATGGTCTTATCGTCCCGAAATCGAAGAGAGAAGGAAGACAGAATAATATATGAGAAAGCCAGCCGTTCCGAGAACGAACATTATCCCATCAGGATAAAATCCGCCCCGGGCGGAAATCGAACCCGCGGCCTAGCGCTTACAAGGCAGACGTACTACCAACTAAGCTAAAGCTAACTAGGCTGGCGGTGGTCGTTCTTGAATTGAAGTTTAATCGAAAGCTAGGGGTATATACCTATTAACCTAAAATAAGTATGTAGGTACCTAACTAATTTTAGGGCCAACCTAGGTTTCATGCTGTTTTTGTAAATAGGTAGGTATGTAGGTAGGTTTCATGCTGTTTTTTTTAATAGGTAGGTAGGTACCTATGTAGGTTGTACTTACCTAGTTATTTTTGAATGGGAAAAATCAGAAGTAATTGGGGGCAAGGCTGTCCTTTAATTTCATTAGATTTTTACCAGGAAATGGTTTCTCCAAAAACTAATCCCAAAGGCCAGGAAAAGCCTTTGACAAGATAGAGTGTGCCTCAAGGCATGTGATGTGTTCCAATCTACTCGATATTCGGAAAAGGAAGAACTCTCTTTCTTTACATCTTAACGACCTTGAAACATTTTAAAAACGACCAAAACGACCTTGGGTTTTAAAGGTTAAATAACGGGAAAAATGCCAGAAGGTATTTATTGAAAACACTATTTAGTAGTACCTATTCTAATTTGGTTATTACGAAAGTAAATATGAGCAAAAATATAATTCTTAGGTAAGATAAATATTACTATTATGAACAAAGGTATTTAATAATAACGATTTCAAAAACAATTGAAATATTAGATTGTTCTTCACAAAAACTAATTAAGTTAGGTAATTCAAAATGAACTAACGATTTGCTATGTCAGGCAGTATTCTAGTTACTGTACGCAAGAGCCTCCAGGACGAAAATAAAGATACCTACGAAGAACTGAGAAGAGAAATAGAACATACCGAAAACTCGTTCGAATATAAATCACTTCAGCTAATTCGTAAATACTTTCGGAGATCAGCAACCAGTTGAGTCAGCAACCGGTGGGTATTCAAACTCAGCAGCGGTGGGTATTCAAACTCAGCAACCGGTGGGTATTCACCCCAGTCAGAACGCACAAGTCAGCAAAAAACGTTACAAACTCAAAACCTAACCCTTATTACATATTTTCACAGTTTGCAAATTATTTAGAGAAAAAAATAAATTAACTATTTTTTAACTTGTTTATTTTGTCACTACTTGTCCATCGTTTACATCGGACGCGGCGATTGTTTGCGTTGAACACCGTTGAAGGACTGTTGAGATCCGGTCGAATTAGAAATCCACAGTTCAGATTGTGTCGGTAGAGTTTGGAGAAGGTTTGGTATCGAATACTGTTGCTTCTGGCGCACTTCTGTTTGTTCTTCATCAAGCCGGGATCCGTTAAGACACAGACAACAAAGAGCTCGACAATCGAGAGTTTGTTAGGCCAGCCACTCACTATCAGGTATCAGGTAGACCTGATCAGATTTACCTGTCAGTTCTACTTGATAGTGAGTGGCTGGCTTTAGAGAGGAAAAAATATTTGGTCCAGTCTAGTTAGCTTGGAAGGTAGAACGCCCGTCTTGTAAGTGCTAGGTTGCGGTTTTGTTACAAGTCCGGGTCGAACTAATCCCAAACAGATAAGGTTCGTTTTTCGGCTATTAAAACCTCCGTTGTTACAATCCCCTCTATCAAACCTCTAGGTATGGTTGTTACAATTCCCTCGATTAAACTTCTTCAACCAAAGCTTACCTGTTCCACACGCGCCCAAACTCGTTGCCAGAGTGCGCTTCTTGTCAAACCAGTAGGCTATGCTCACCACGGCCGTAACGTAGGCCAAACTGAGGCCACAACCCGCTATACAGCCGAACGTAATGTACTGGGCTTCTATACTGTTGGCGACGGTGGCGCTCAAAACAAACCCGGTCCCGGATATGATTCCACCTGAAAACAGAATAGAGTTGTAAGGTTTTAACACTTCAACTTCAGCCCTATGTTACCAAATGTGAGGAATTTTTCAACGAATTTAATGTTTCTGCTTGGTACAAATTCCAAGTCCGATGTTTTTAGCTAATTGACACTTTTTCTTGCCAAAAATTCGGCCTTTTGAGTAAGTACTTACGGTAAAAATAGCTATACTCATTTTTTTGATTTTCAGTCTCGGTTCGTCTTGTCTTGAGATATACATAGGTCCATAATTTGGGTCTAGGATTTCTTTGCCCTTATGATCAATTTAATTTGAATATGCAATTTTTCGGTATTTATTGAAAACACTATTTAGTAGTACCTATTCTAATTTGGTTATTACGAAAGTAAATATGAGCAAAAATATAATTCTTAGGTAGATATTACTATTATGAACAAAGGTATTTAATAATAACGATTTCAAAAACAATTGAAATAGGTATTAGATTGTTTTTCACAAAAACTAATTAAGTTAGGTAATTTAAATTAAACTAACGATTTGCTATGTCAGGCAGTATTTTAGTTACTGTACACAAGAGCCTCCAGGACGAAAATAAAGATACGAAGAACTAAGAAGAGAAATAGAACAAACGGAAAACTCGTTCGAATACAAATCACTTCAGCTAATTCGTAAATACTTTCGGAGATCAGCAACCAGTTGAGTCAGCAACCGGTGGGTATTCAAACTCAGCAGCGGTGGGTATTCAAACTCAGCAATCGGTGGGTATTCACCCCAGTCAGAACACTAGTTGAGTCAGCAACCGGTGGGTATTCAAACTCAGCAGCGGTGGGTATTCAAACTCAGCAACCGGTGGGTATTCACCCCAGTCAGAACGCACAAGTCAGCAAAAAACGTTACAAACTCAAAACCTAACCCTTATTACATATTTTCACAGTTTGCAAATTATTTAGAGAAAAAAATAAATTAACTATTTTTTAACTTGTTTATTTTGTCACTACTTGTCCATCGTTTACATCGGACGCGGCGATTGTTTGCGTTGAACACCGTTGAAGGACTGTTGAGATCCGGTCGAATTAGAAATCCACAGTTCAGATTGTGTCGGTAGAGTTTGGAGAAGGTTTGGTATCGAATACTGTTGCTTCTGGCGCACTTCTGTTTGTTCTTCATCAAGCCGGGATCCGTTAAGACACAGACAACAAAGAGCTCGACAATCGAGTGACGGGGGGAGACAGAGATTCAATTTTTATAAATGTAGGAGAGATACTCTTGGTGATTATTCATTGGAGATTATGGTTCCGTTTCGGGTATCGATGTGCTCCGTAACCCAGGGATTTCCGGATAAAACTAGAACATGAAGCAGAGAAAGATTAATTAATCAGTAGGAGGGAATTTCAATGTTAAACATAAATGCTCGTCACAAATGTCGTTCCCCGCTAAATATACTACGCTGAATTTTTCTGACATGACTTGGACTCGAACCACCAACCTCCAGATTCAAAGTCCACCCTTCTGAGCACTGCACCACTGAGGTTGGTTCGTGAGCAATGGGGTTCATCCGAGGTGCGATTATTGCTAGTTGAAAACTAATACTTAATTAATTAACTAATACTTCCGTGGCACAAGCTCCGGCTTTTACGGATGGGTATACCATTTGTTGCCTATTTATTTAACTGAGAGAATTGTACTGAAAAACTAATAAATGGAAACTTATAAAATAAAATAAATAAATTAGTACTTGACTGGTATCCCGTTTTCATAGTTAATTAGATTTATTCTTCTTCTTTCACTCTACCTTTTCCCAATTCTATTTGGGGTCGGCGTTTCCATCTTGTATTCTACTCCTCCATTTCCGTCTATCCAATGCTTCCTCTTTTCTCCATCCCTTCTCTCCAAGGTCCATTCTCACTTTATCGTGAGGTAAGTATGTATTAGGGCGTTGGGTATATAAGTTAAGGATAAGGTTCGGTAGGTAGGGAGTAAGGTAGGTACGGCTGTGAGGTAGATAGGGTGTATTTTGCCAGGTACGAATAGGGTAGGAAGGTATAGAATGAGCGTAGGATATAGGTATGGGGAGGTAGGTAGGTATGTACACACTTTAAAAATATTCCCACAACAGTGACGTCATGGTGCAATCAATAATCTGTCCTCTTCCTCTCACTCTCTCTTCTTCCTCTCTCTCTCCCTCTAAAGTCTAAACCCTCCGTTTCTGCCTCTCTCTCTCTCTTCTCACAAACTCTCTCTCTTCTCACTCTCTCTCTCTCTCTCTAACCCTCCGTTTCTGCCTCTCTTTTCCCTTTTCTCTCTCTCCTTTTCCATTTCTGCCTCTCTCTCTCTCCCTTTTCTCTCACTCCCTCTTTTATAGAATGAGCGTAGGATATAGGTATGGGGAGGGAGGTAGGTATGTACACACTTTAAAAATATTCCCACAACAGTGACGTCATGGTGTAATCAATAATCTGTCCTCTTCCTCTCACTCTCTCTTCTTCCTCTCTCTCTCCCTCTAAACCCTCCGTTTCTGCCTCTCTCTCTCTTCTCACAAACTCTCTCTCTTCTCTCTCTCTCTTCTCTCTCTCTCTCTCTCTCTCTCTCTAACCCTCCGTTTCTGCCTCTCTTTTCCCTTTTCTCTCTCTCTCCTTCTCTTTCTTCCTTCCTCTCTCTCTTTCCCTTTCTCTCTCTCCTTCTCTTTCTTCCTTCCTCTCTCTTTCCCTTTTCTCTCTCTCCTTCTCTTTCTTCCTTCCTCTCTCTCTTTCCCTTTTCTCTCTCTCCTTCTCCGTCTCTCTCTCACTCCCTCCCTTTTTCTTCCTTGATCTCTTTCCCTTTCTCTCTCTCTCTCTCCTCTTTGTAAACACTACTAGCATGATAGCCTCTTCTTTATCCTATACTCTCTCTCTCTCTCCTTCTCTTTCTTCCTTCCTCTCTCTCTTTCCCTTTTCTCTCTCTCCTTCTCTTTCTTCCTTCCTCTCTCTCCTTCTCTTTCTTCCTTCCTGCCTCTCTTTCCCTTTTCTCTCTCTCCCTCTCCGTCTCTCTCTCACTCTCTCCCTTTTTCTTCCTTGATCTCTTTCCCTTTCTCTCTCTCTCCTCTTTGTAAACACTACTAGCATCTAGCATGATAGCCTCTTCTTTATCCTACTCTTTCTTCCTGTTAATCTCCTATTCTTCCTTTTGTCATTTAACTCTTCCTTTTTTTCTTCTCCTCCTCCTTCTGCTTCTTCTTCCTCTTTTTCTTGTTCTTCTTCTTCCTCTTCTTCTCCTTCTTCTTCCTCTTGTTCTTCTTCTTCTGCTTCTTCTTCTTCCTCTTTTCCTTGTTTTTCTTCTTCCTCTTCTTCTTGTTCTTTTTCTTCCTCTTCTTCTTGTTCTTCTTCTCCTTCTTCTTCTTATTCTTCCTCTTCTTCTTGTTCTTCTTCTTCTCCTTTTTCTTCTTCCTCTTCTTCTCCTTCTTCTTCTTCGTCTTCTTCTTGTTCTTCTTCTTCTCCTTTTTCTTTTCTCATTTAACTCTTCCTTATTTTCTTCATTCCCTTAGAATTCCTCTCTCCCCCTTTTATCCGTCTTTTCGAATGTCTCTTTTATTTTCTTCTCATTCCTTCTTCTCCTTCATTTCCTTTACCTTCCTCGTCACTTCCTTCTCTCTCTTTCTCTCTCTCTTATCTATTTTATTTTCCTCTTTCTCCCTCTTTTTTTATGTCATCTCATCTCTCTTTTCTTCTTTGGGCCTCTTTTTTTTAGACTAGACCCCCCTGGATTACGTAGGTAGGTACATAATTTTCTAAAGGAATAAAAGTTTTTGTGAACTATAAAAGTAGGTATAAAATTTTATAATGATAACAGAGATAGCACCCAAGGTGGATAACTCATAAGTAGGTATTTGTTGAAAATAGTTGCACAGTTACCTATTGCTGTGAATTTCACTAATGAGTAGGTAATGGCAATTAGGTCCTCCCAGAGGGTCTGGGTCATTCAGATTAGCCAATACCTATGGGGTATAGGAACTCAAAATAACAATACACTTAGATAGAAACAGACATTTCTATACTGAAATAGAGAATCTATTTCAGAGATGATGTTTCCGCGAATTCGAGTAATTTTGGCATCTCCACTAATTTACATTTCAGGAGACTTGACATCTCCACCGGTAACACTAAACTAGAGGAAGTATGAATAAGTAAAATGATTGTCACACAATTAAATCACCTTACTAAATGAAAATTTATTTATGAATTATCAGGGACCCAAAATCGAAGAGAGAAGGAAGACAGGATAGAAGAAAGCCAGCCGTTCCGAGAACGAACATTATCTGTTCAGGACAAAATCCGCCCCGGGCGGGAATCGACCCCTCGGCCGACCTAACTAAAATGAATGCAAGGTAACACTCAAGTAAAGGTTTCCTAAAAAGAAATTGAAAATGGAAAGCAACACGCACGCACGGAATGTTTGGAAAATTGGGTCACCGAAAACTAAAACTGAAAAATACCGGTTTCATCTTGCTTTTCATCAAACGACCCAAGCGAATTTCAAGTTTTATCTAAACGATTTTCTCTACACCAGATTCGATTTTGATGAAAAAGTTGGTTAGCTATTTCAATGATTTGTTTCCGGAGGTCGTCTAAAGAGGTGGTCGTTCTTTTTTTTAAAGAGGTTTGACAGAGGGAACTGTAACTGCTATGGTCTTATCGTCCCGAAATCGAAGAGAGAAGGAAGACAGGATAGAAGAAAGCCAGCCGTTCCGAGAACGAACATTATCCCATCAGGATAAAATCCGGCCCGGGCGGTAATCGACCCCTCAGCCGACCTAACTAAAATGAATGCAAGGTAACACTCAAGTAAAGGTTTCCTAAAAAGAAATTGAAAATGGAAAGCAACACGCACGCACGGAATGTTTGGAAAATTGGGTCACCGAAAACTAAAACTGAAAAATACCGGTTTCATCTTGCTTTTCATCAAACGACCCAAGCGAATTTCAAGTTTTATCTAAACGATTTTCTCTACACCAGATTCGATTTTGATGAAAAAGTTGGTTAGCTATTTCAATGATTTGTTTCCGGAGGTCGTCTAAAGAGGTGGTCGTTCTTTTTTTTAAAGAGGTTTGACAGAGGGAACTGTAACTGCTATGGTCTTATCGTCCCGAAATCGAAGAGAGGAGGAAGACAGGATATGAGAAAGCCAGCCGTTCCGAGAACGAACATTATCCCATCAGGATAAAATCCGCCCCGGGCGGAAATCGAACCCGCGGCCTAGCGCTTACAAGGCAGACGTACTACCAACTAAGCTAACTAGGCTGGCGGTGGTCGTTCTTGAATTGAAGTTTAATCGAAAGCTAGGGGTTTATACCTATTAACCTAAAATAAGTACCTATGTACCTACCTAACTAATTTTAGGTCCAACCTAGGTTTCATGCTGTTTTTGTAAACAGGTAGGTATGTAGGTAGGTTGTACCTACCTAGTTATTTTGGAATGGGAAAAATCAGAAAAGTAATTGGAGGCAAGGCCGTCCTTTAATTTCATTACAAGATTTTCACCAGGAAATGGTTTCTCCAAAAACTAATCCCAAAGGCCAGGAAAAGCCTTTGACAAGATAGAGTGTACGAGTGTACCTCAAGGCATGTGATGTGTTCCAATCTACTCGATATTCGGAAAAGGAAGAACTCTCTTTCTTTACATCTTAACAACCTTGAAACATTTGAGTATTGGAGGTGTGAAACATAACCTTGGGTTTTAAAGGTTAATTAACGGGAAAATGCCAGAATTTATTCATACTTCGTCTAGTTTAGTGTTACTGGTGGAGATGTCAAATCTCCTGAAATATAAATTAGTGGAGATGCCAAAATTACTCGAATTTGCGGAAACATCATCCAAAATTAGAGTTAACAAAATTAGATAATTATAGTAAAGTTGATTTAAAGGCTGGCGGTGGTCGTTCTTGAATTGAAGTTTAATCGAAAGCTAGGGGTTTATACCTATTAACCTAAAATAAGTACCTATGTACCTAACTAATTTTAGGTCCAACCTAGGTTTCATGCTGTTTTTGTAAATAGGTAGGTATGTAGGTAGGTTGTACCTACCTAGTTATTTTTGAATGGGAAAAATCAGAAGTGGAGGCAAGGCTGTCCTTTAATTTCATTACAAGATTTTCACAAGGAAATGGTTTCTCCAAAAACTAATCCCAAAGGCCAGGAAAAGCCTTTGACAAGATAGAGTGTACCTCAAGGCATGTGATGTGTTCCAATCTACCTACTCGATATTCGGAAAAGGAAGAACTCTCTTTCTTTACATCTTAACAACTTTGAAACATTTGAGTAGGTATTGGAGGTGTGAAACATAACCTTGGGTTTTAAAGGTTAAATAACGGGAAAAATGCCAGAATTTATTCATACTTCCTCTAGTTTAGTGTTACTGGTGGAGATGTCAAAGCTCCTGAAATAATCATAAATTAGTGGAGATGCCAAAATTACTCGAATTTGCGGAAACATCATCTCTAACTGAAATAGATTCTAGGTAATTAGAGTGGACTCTAATTTTGGCATAGTGTTATCTTCCATTATCCGGATGAATTTCAAGTTCAAAACTCTCTTGTCTAGGATGAAAAAATAAAAGATGTTTTACGTAACCTTGTCAAATATCCATGCAAAATGATAGCAAAAACAAACAATATCAAATTATCAATCTGACAATAAATTTAAAAGGCTAACTAGGCAGCTTTCAAGGTTGATTTAAAAAGGACATTAATTACCTAACACCTACCTTTTATTTTTATTATTGCACTTGAAATTTTGGGAAAAATTATAGAAAGTAAAAACTTCAAACGATTTTTTCAAGTTGTAAAAATTGGAAGGTGTCACCGAATCGTAAAAACTGAAAATTCTACCGAGAGCGTAATGCGAGGAAAAACCTGATGCATGGAAATTGGAAAATATTCTGCATAGGGGTGGAAAACTCAAAGTCCATTGGGCGCAAGTCCGCTTCAAACATGATGCTGAGGGGCGCGGATTTTTTTTTTTTTACTTATTTTTTTTCGTTAGGCATGAAAACTTTGAGCTATCATTGAGCAATGAAAAAAAAAAGTCCTAGAAGTCTGAATTTTCTTAATATTTTTATTGTAGGTGCAGGTACTGAATGATCTATTACCTAAATTGAAAAATACACGAGAAATAAAAAATACTCTTACGTATCTACCTAACTCGTGTTCAAAATGAAAAACTTCCCTTTTTTGGATGAAAATTTTAAATCAAACCAAAACCAAGGTAGATTTAGGAAGTTCATCTTAGGTACCTACCTAGGTAGGTATGTAAATTAGAGGCTGTTGAAATGTAGGTAGTCCGATCACATTGTACAAATCTTTCGCAGTGAAACTTTTCGCGTTTTCGCTCTAATAAGACTAGCAAGAAAACGTAAACAAAACGCTCGACAAAAAGTAGCTGAGTTTTACATATAACTATTTCTTCCCCTCTTCTCACGAAGGTCCCATGGTGTAATGGTTAGCACTCTGGACTTTGAATCCAGCGATCCGAGTTCAAATCTCGGTGGGACCTATCTTTTTGTATAACCAGGTTTCTTTTTCTAATCGTGGAAAATGATTTTTTTTTTTAATGTGTACGCAGCAGTGACCACAGACCCTTTAAAGACCATCATATATCAACCCCTGCCAAGACCTTTGCAACGGAGCTTGGAATGTCCACAACAGAGCTTGGAATCTCCCACTTATTTAGATACATTTTCTGTCCAGATTTTTGCTTAAGCAAAAGTTAAATTCAGACTGAGAAGTCTGTATTTTCTCCCTTTCTCTCAACTTACCATCAATATATTGGTAGAGCTCATCATCTATGTGTGGAAACTCCTCCTTGATCAGCTCTCCACAATCTGCCATGACAAATCTTTCCTTCTTTTGTCAAATCTATCAATATTGGTCACTCACTATTCATGCCCTCAAGGTACAGACTGGAATGAGTGATCTTGCTCTAAGAATTGGAACACTAGTATAGTATGAAAAACTTCAGAGTGTCCAATAAAGAACTGCAGAAGTCCCTAATTAATGTTTTATTGGACAAAATGGTAAGAACCTAATTAATAATTTAATTTGAATTGAATTAAATGAGGTAGGCCCATCATTTAGTACCCATTTTGTTCCATCAAACCCACTTTGTCCCATAATTTGTACCAGCACCGTTATCTCACAATGAGGTAGTTTCAGTGTTTGAGATATTAGATTCGTTGGAAAGATGAAGAAAAATCATTAGACACGTGTTTATAAATGTAGGAGAGATACTCTTGGTGATTATTCATTGGAGATTATGGTGCCGTTTCGGGTGTCGATGTGCTCAGGGATTTCCGGTTATAACTAGAACATGGAGCAGACAATCGAGTGACGGGGGGAGACAGAGATTCAATTTTTATAAATGTAGGAGAGATACTCTTGGTGATTATTCATTGGAGATTATGGTTCCGTTTCGGGTATCGATGTGCTCCGTAACCCAGGGATTTCCGGATAAAACTAGAACATGAAGCAGAGAAAGATTAATTAATCAGTAGGAGGGAATTTCAATGTTAAACATAAATGCTCGTCACAAATGTCGTTCCCCGCTAAATATACTACGCTGAATTTTTCTGACATGAGGGACACCTGTAAGAAGGGTAATATTGTGATGTTGGAAAGAGGCGTCAACTGCTGACCTGAAAGGTCTTGTAGTTATTAGCTACATGTGAGTGAAAGTATTGCGGAAGAGATGTAATATACTTGTAAGATAGTTAGACTTTTTTCGAATCAGGCGCTTTTATAGTAAGACTTGAAACTACAAAAGATTAAATTATTATCTTTTCGGAATTTGCCCTAGCGATTATCACGCTCTGGGGCTAGTTCTTCTTAGTTTAACCTCGTAGGGTCTGAACCGATTGAAGACTTGAAGAGTAAATATCTGTAATCCGTTCGAGTTTCTGTTAGATATATTTTGGAGGAGATGTAAAAAATGCAAACTTTGGACTCGAACCACCAACCTCCAGATTCAAAGTCCACCCTTCTGAGCACTGCACCACTGAGGTTGGTTCGTGAGCAATGGGGTTCATTCCGAGGTGCGATTATTGCTAGTTGAAAAGTAATACTTAATTAACATGGTAAATAGAGCATTGTATAGTACTTGACATGGTATCCCGTTTTCATAGTTAATTAGATTTGTTCTTCTTCTTTCACTCTACCTTTTCCCAATTCTAATTTAAGGACCTCATTTCTTTCATAACTCACCCGTAAACTTAACCTTGTCTATCGAGCACAAACTGCCGACAGTCATCCGCCTCGAATGCAGCGAGAGACTGCTATTCTTTCGGGTCACATATTTGGTCTGCTGCGAGCAATGAAAAGCCTAGTCTTAGAAGTCTGAATTTTCTTAATATTTTCATTGTAGGTGCAGGTACTGAATGATCTAGGTATTCTAGGTATTACCTATTTATCGAATAAATAGGTAGGTAGGTACATACCTAAATTGAAAAATACACGAGAAATAAATACTCTTACGTATCTACCTAATAGGTATAGTATATAGGGTACTCGTGTTCAAAATGAAAAACTTCCCTTTTTTGAATGAAAATTTTAAATCAAACCGAAACCAAGGTAGGTAGATTTAGGAAGTTCATCTTAGGTAGGTACCTTCTAGGTATCTATGTAAATTGGAGGTTGTTGAAATGTAGGTAGTCCGACCATATTTTACCAATCTTTCGCAGTGAAACTTTTCGCGTTTTCGCTCTAATAAGACTAGCAAGAAAACGAAAACAAAACGCTCGACAAAAAGCAGCTGAGTTTTACATACTTTGACTTCAAATTTGGCTTTTTCAAGACATTTTGCATAGGAATACATCAAAATATCGACATGTTTGAGTAAATGAAACTACCCCACAAAAAGCAGCTGAGTTTTACATACAACTATTTCTTCCCCTCTTCTCACGAAGGTCCCATGGTGTAATGGTTAGCACTCTGGACTTTGAATCCAGCGATCCGAGTTCAAATCTCGGTGGGACCTATCTTTTTGTATGACCAGGTTTCTTTTTCTAATCGTGGATAATGAAATGAAGTGAAGAAAACATTTTTTTTGCCAGCTTAGTTAGCTTAGACTGCTTAGAGGGTGGCGCGTCTGCCTAGTTAGCTCTAGGCTGCGGGTTCAATTCCCGCCCGGGGCAGCTTAGAGGGGGGCGCGTCTGCCGAGTTAGCTCTAGGCTGCGGGTTCGATTCCCGCCCGGGGCGGACTACCATAAACAGGTAAGGTTCGTTCTTCGAACGGCTGGTTTTCCATTATGCTATTCACCTGCTCTCTTTGCTTTTGGGACGATAAGACTTTAGCAATTAGAGTTCCCTTTATCAAATCCCAATGGATCACTGAAGTTAAGCTACGTTGAGCGTGGTTAGTTTCCAAATGGGTGATTATCTGTGTTTGTGTTCAATCTCGTGGTTTGATTGAATAATCCTCAAAACAAGTTCAAAATCATGGTCGCCAACGTTCTCAGAACACGTCTACAAGAAGAAGGTGAATAAAATAAAATTCCTTGAAAATAAAAGAAAACCCAGAAAAACGTCAAATACGGTCATCTAAATTTTTTGCTATTGATAAAAAGATAGGTCCCACCGAGATTTGAACTCGGATCGCTGGATTCAGAGTCCAGAGTGCTAACCATTACACCATGGGACCTTCGGTGCTGTCGAAGGGAGAATTAGAAATATTTAAAGCTATGATTATGTAATCCTTTTTGTTAATCATGGCCGCTTTCATGTCTTTCAACACGGCTCTTCAATAACTCATCTCTTTTTTGTTTAAAAATAATTCGGATCATTTAAATTTCTTTTTAAAATTAAATTTCTAGTTCATTAATTTGAAAATCTT
>NW_007381240.1:0-15070 GCF_000475195.1 Diaphorina citri | reverse complement strand
TCGTTGTCCAACTTGGAATTCTCTCGTATTCACAGCAACAGGATCAGGAGGCATTGAACGTGTTGAAGGCTGTAACATGAACGAAGAAGAACTCAATATGTAAAGTGAAGGAAAAATGTAGATCGAATATGTTTTATTGGAAAAATTACGACAATGTAAAAAAAGCTAAAGTTAGGGTAAAAGAACACTCAAATAAGCATCATCTCAAATATACATCGTCACTATAGCTGAAAACCGCCAAGAGGAAGGCAGGGAAAACTATCTATTGAAATGTTGCCTTAGCAACCAGAATACAGAGTGGACTGGTGATTGTAAATACTGGGTGGATACACAACAAAGGCAGACGCGCTACCAACTAAGCTAACTAGACTGGCCGGTATCTTTGAAAGGTTTAAAAATTGAATCTCAATTTTTGAGAGAGAAAAAAAGCATTTGAAAGAAGCAAAGGAAAGTAAGAAACAAAAGAATTAAGGGCAAGTAGAAAAAAGGAATAATTTGAAGGGGGTAAAGACAAGAGCAGAAGAAAAGTAAAAATGCAGAGGAAAAACAATCCAGAGAACAAAACACCACCTTTTTAATTAGCTGTTATTATGGTATTTTTAATCTGGTATTAAAAAAGCATTTTCGCTATCTGGCGCTATTAAAGTGTTTTTGAAAGGTAAAAAGCATGAAATTCAAGGGCAGATTATATAAAAATATGTATTTCAATAATGAACAGGTATACTGGTTTAGAGTTAGAACGGGGGGGGGGGCTCCTTGCAACATTATTTTACACACAAGATTACGTAGGTGGCCTCCGTGGCCTAGTGTGGGTATCACTAGGCTTGCACACCGGAAGTCCTGGGTTCGAATCCCGGTGGGATCGAAGTTTTTTCGCCTTCGTACTTGGAGTTGGCGGTGCACTCAGCCCCGTAAGACTAACTGAGTAGCTACCTACTTTAATCAAGTAGCGACCAGTGGCGGCATTACCAGAGTAAAAATATTATTGAAATATTGGAAATTGATTGCAAATCACCAAAGGAGGCATCATTTCAGTTCGGCTTACTTTATCATGGACACTCGTTACTTTGTAGAAAGCCCAGAAGAGGTTAGGGCATCACTTACGTAATGCTGTGTCCACAAAAGTTGTGAAAAAGCTCGGCTTTAACTTTGAATTTAAGAATCGCGATTCACGATTCTTTTGAAATATTCGACTCTTTGAATCGACTCAGAGAATATTTACCCATCCCTATTTCAAGGTCACTTTTCGGTTACCGCTCGAGGCGATATTCATTGAAAACAGATAAATACTCGTTACTCTCGGTTACTTGGTTCTAGGAACGGTCGGCTTTCTCCTATCGTGCCCTTCTTGGCTCTTCGGTTTTGGTAGATACGAAAGACCTAGGTACGTTGTTTTAGACTTTCCCCTGTTAAACGTCTTTTTTTTAAGACCAAAATTGGAAAGGGAATTTTTCGTATCAAATGAGATTTTTTACAAGCTAAAAATTGGGATATTTTTTTGATAACTCCAAACTGTCAACCCTGTGTTTGAAGAGGTATTATTCTATTCTACGTCTAATTTAATAGAGTAAAGCTCATTTCTACCACTTTTGAAGTGGAAGGAGCAGAGGAAGAAGAATTAGAAGCTGCATCAGAATATAATATGCAAATATGCATTAAAAAAATGCGAACAATATGGTGTTCCTTCCCCTCCAAATACTTCACTTTCCTCCAATTTAATACTTCCCCTACTTTCTCCTCCTCCTTCTCCTCCTCTTCCTCCTTCTCCTCCTCTTCTTCCTCTTTTATTCCACCTTATCCATATTCCATTACTTGTCCTAATCTCTCTCTCTCTCTCTCTCTTTCTCCCTCTCCCCTTCTCCACATCTTTCTCCTCCCTCTCTTCCTTCTCCTCCTCTTTCTCTTTAACGTTATTCATATTCCCCTATTTCCGCTACACTCTTGCTTCCTTCTTCTACTTTTCACTTTTCTTTTCCTCCTCCTTTTTGTCCTCTTTCCTTCTCCTGTTTTTTACTTTCTATTTCTTTTCAAATACCTACGTATTCTGCAAATGTAATAGAAAGTCGTGTGATGTTCACACCAGATTTTTTTAAACTTAGCTTTCTTCCTTTTTAATTTAAAACTTTTAACCGGTAACATCGGGTTGTATAAAGTGAGAACTTTAAATCTGGAGACCTCTCTAACTTGACTTGCACTTATGAAGTGCTCTTACTTTGCTCCTCTTTTGTGCTCTTAGACAACATGTTGCGCAACGTTTCATGTGGTCGGTTTTTTCTTCTGATTTAAATTTCAAGAAGGAACTTTGGAGACCTCTCTAACTTGACTTGCACTTATAAAGTGCTCTTACTTTGCTCCTCTTTTGTGCTCTTAACTTATGCCGGAATGAGACAACATGTTGAGCAACGTTTCATGTGGTCGGTTTTTTCTGATTTAAATTTCAAGAAGGAACTTTGTTAAAATTAAAGAAGGAATACCTATTGTTGCACAACGTTGTAAGCCTTACAACAAAGGCGAAGCAGCAAAAGCAGCTCTGTACCTATCGTTCTCTGAACAAGAACCACTCTGAAAGATTTACAAGAACCACCTGATGTTCACATACCTGACAATCAGTATTACATCGCCCTATCCCCTATTAATAACCACAAGAACAAGCTATGAATAATAATACAAAACCTTATAGTATACAGGGTGTTCGATTCTTTTTCAGGAAATTTTTCAATGTTAGAGGTACGTAGAAAGAAAAATTCCGTTGGTCCTCATTTTTCCTGCTCTATGACTTTGAAACATCACCCTAGTAAGCGCAACTGATCTATTGAGCCGTTAGTAGGTAATTTACCTATCGTTCTCTGAACAAGAACCACTCTGAAAGATTTACAAGAACCACCTGATGTTCACATACCTGACAATCAGTATTACATCGCCCTATCCCCTATTAATAACCACAAGAACAAGCTATGAATAATAATACAAAACCTTAGAGTATACAGGGTGTTCGATTCTTTTTCAGGAAATTTTTCAATGTTAGACTGATGTTCACATACCTGACAATCAGTATTACATCGCCCTATCCCCTATTAATAACCACAAGAACAAGCTATGAATAATAATACAAAACTATAAGGTTTTGTACGTAGAAAATTGGGTAGGTACGTAGAAAATTGGAATTTTGGCAAAACAAGAAGAAACCAAAATAACGGAATCCCAAAACAGAGGTATTGGGCACAAATAACATTCTTAATACAGAACAAGATTTAAAAAAAAGTGAGAAAAATCTATTGGACACCCTGTATAAGTAAAAAATAATAATTTACCACGACTTCCTGTCCCAAAAATCGTTCCTCGGTCATTACACAATGCTAAATTTTCACTTCGGTAAATTCTTGACTTGGGCTCGAACCATCAACCTCCAGATATGTCAACCACTACACAGATGAGAATGTTAGAGGTACGTAGAAAATTGGAATTTTGGCAAAACAAGAAGAAACCAAAATAACGGAATCCCAACAGAGGTATTGGGCACAAATAACATTCTTAATACAGAAAAAGATTTAAAAAAAGTGAGAAAAATCTATTGGACACCCTGTATAAGTAAAAAATAATAATAATTTACCACGACTTCCTGTCCCAAAAATCGTTCCTCGGTTAATACACAATGCTAAATTTTCACTTCGGTAAATTCTTGACTTGGGCTCGAACCATCAACCTCCAGATATGCGAACCACTACAGTTCACTACACAGATGAGGATAGGTGACACCCTGTATGTGAGAACACACAGAAAAGATCTAGGTATTAGAAACCGAGCTTGTTACAGACAAAGCGAGAATTTCCTCTCCATTTCTCCCTTTGTTATCTTTACCCCTTTTCTTCCCCTCCAAATACTTCACTTTCCTCCAATTTAATACTTCCCCTACTTTCTCCTTCTCCTCCTCCTGCTCCTCCTCTTCTTCCTCTTTTATTCCACCTTATCCATATTCCAACACAGATGAGATAGGTGACACCCTGTATGTGAGAACACACAGAAAGGATCTAGGTATTAGAAACCGAGCTTGTTACAGACAAAGCGAGAATTTCCTCTCCATTTCTCCCTTTGTTATCTATATACCCTTTTCTTCCCCTCCAAATACTTCACTTTCCTCCAATTTAATACTTCCCCTACTTTCTCCTCCTCCTTCTCCTCCTCTTCCTCCTTCTCCTCCTCTTCTTCCTCTTTTATTCCACCTTATCCATATTCCATTACTTGTCCTAATCTCTCTCTCTCTCTCTCTCTTTCTCCCTCTCCCCTTCTCCACATCTTTCTCCTCCCTCTCTTCCTTCTCCTCCTCTTTCTCTTTAACGTTATTCATATTCCCCTATTTCCGCTACACTCTTGCTTCCTCTCTTCTCCTCTTTCCTTCTCCTCCTCTTCCTTCTTCTTCTTCTTCTTCTCCTCCTCCTCCTCTTCCTTCTTCTTCTTCTTCTCCTCCTCTTCCTTTTTCTTCTTTTCCTCCTCTTCCTTCTTCTTCTCCTCTTCCTCTTCCTTCTTCTTCTCCTCCTCTTCCTTCTCCTCCTCCTCTTCCTTCTTTTCCTTCTCCTCCTCCTTCTTCTCCTTCTCCTACTCTTCCTTCTTCTTCTTCTTCTTCTCCTCCTCCTCTTCCTTCTTCTTCTTCTTCTCCTCCTCTTCCTTCATATTCATATTCTCTTACTTTGCTTCTTAACAAAGGGAATTGAGCAATTAGTAGGTACCTACGCTTCGGTATTACAATTAGGATTATACAGGGTGTAACAAAAGTTCATAGAAACGGTATTTCGGTTAGGGTTATAAGGTTATAGCGAGTGTAACAGAAGTCCATACATAACGGTATTTCTGTTAAGATTATAAAGGGTGTAACGAAAGTCCATACAAATTGTATTTCAGTTAGGATTATACCTATACCGAGTGTAACAAAAGTACATACAAACTTGATTTCAGTTAGGATTATACCGAGTGTAACAAAAGTACATACAAAGTACAAACTTTATATTGAGCAATTAGTAGGTACGCTTCGGTATTACAATTAGGATTATACAGGGTGTAACAAAAGTTCATAGAAACGGTATTTCGGTTAGGGTTATACCGAGTGTAACAGGAGTCCATACAAAACGGTATTTCTGTTAGGATTATAAAGGGTGTATCAAAAGTCCATACAAAACGGTATTTCTGTTAGCATTATACCGAGTATAACAAAAGTCCATACCAACGGTATTTCAGTTAGCATTATACAGAGTGTAACAAAGGTCCATATAAACGTAATTTCGGTTAGGGTTATACCGAGTGTAACATTAGGGTTATAACGAGTGTAACAGAAGTCCATACATAACGGTATTTCTGTTAAGATTATAA
Source organism: Diaphorina citri (assembly GCF_000475195.1). Lineage (NCBI taxonomy): Eukaryota > Metazoa > Arthropoda > Insecta > Hemiptera > Psyllidae > Diaphorina > Diaphorina citri. The sequence continues at coordinate 9,709 of NW_007381240.1, read as the reverse complement.
AGGGTGTAACGAAAGTCCATACCATACAAACTTTATTTCAGTTAGGATTATACAGAGTGTAACAAAGGTCCATATAAACGTAATTTCGGTTAGGGTTATACCGAGTGTAACAGAAGTCCATACAAACGGTATTTCAGTTAGGATTATACAGGTTGTACCAAAGGTAACAGGATATAACAAAGGACCATACAAGGCACGGCAGAGAAACCTAGAAACTGTAAGGATGAGAATGTTGCCCTAACATAGATGTTTGAACTATAACTTTAGAGATTTCATATTTCATATTTGCACTCCCTTGGATTATTCTTGGTTTGAGTTTAGTTCGAATATTTCATATGTGTGGAAGAGCTGTTCCCCATTTCTTCGCCAGGAGTTGGAACTTCCCTCAAGATATAACCTAATCAGAAACTAGAACTTTGTCACTGGATGTCCCGAAGGTTCGGAAACATGTGGAATCAATTCATCCGCCTCTTACCTGAAACATTAAAATCAAACCAAATCAGCCGGTCCTTGCTTCTACGTGAGCGCTAAAGGTACATACACACAACCATCACGTCACGTGAAGTCATGGGGAGGCAGAAAGATGTAGTTCAAAGTTTTAACATAATATGGGACGTAACTTCATTCAGGACAGCCACACTACTGTCACGTCACGTGATGTGACGTAACTACCTAGAAGTCACTTAAGTGACTTATTGTTCATTTGATAACTTTTCACCAATTCTCTTTAGTTACCAGGCTAACCCGATCTTTTAGGGCCGTTAATATGAGGAGCTGGGTGCAAAAAGGGCAATAAATGAAAATCATCAAACTTTAAAGTTTTCAATTTTTCATCAAAATCCTTGAAAAGTATGTTTACAAAAAACGCTGTAACTCGTCGAAAAAAAAGTTATCACTGCAGTTCAAACGCTGGAAGATAGAGCGCACCACGTTCTATTCGAAAAAAACCGTTTTACGCAAAAAGGGCAAAAAATCCCTTTTTGCACCCAGCTCCTCAATTATTTACAGAACACCCTATATTTAACCCCATCGGGATTAGAAAAAACCCTAGTCCTAGTCCATATGCATACGTATAGGTACCATAAAAAATATGTAGGTATATTATTCTCTCATAGCTATCTACATTTTTTTACTGTTGTTTTCCTTGTGCAAAACTCGTTCAAAGAAATCAAGAAATATATGAGTGCTGATTTATTGGACAGAGGCAGCAATGTGCCAGCAAGAAGTCAGGAAGTCAGTAAAGGTGTTTTTGACCTTACCAACTGCTACATTGGACGCTTGTGGTCTGTGTCGTAGCATGCCCATCCCGTAGTATGCCTCTCATCAGATGGGCGAGAAGAAACACAAATAGACACATACTTCTACTTTCCGTCTGTGTCGTAGCATGCCCATCCCGTAGTATGCCTCTCATCAGATGGGCGAGAAGAGACACAATACTTCCCATTTACTTAGGTGCTGGGTCAACACGAGAACACCAGAAAGTAACCCGTTGAAATATTTGCAATCGAAAAACGAGTACAAATTTTGTCGATGGTGGGATTCGAACCCGGGACCTTCTGCATGGCAAGCAAGCGCGTACCTACATACATATTCGTATTTTATTTTCCTATTGAGGAGCCCGGCCCGGGCCCTTAATTATCCCCCCCTGGGGACGCCCCTTGCAATGTGAAAGCGGCTCCGAGGTACAATACCTTTAAAAGAATAATAATTAATAATAATTAAATTAGCTTTTGCTTTCTATTAATAAATGCTTCCCCGTCAAATATTTATCTGCTGCGCTTGTGTTGCAACTCTATTTTGAACTTGCACGCTCGCTACTTTCAGCATGTTTTTTTGAACTTGAACCTTTGCTGGACAAGACTGTAGGCTACACCTACAGTCATATTATTTATATGTAGAGTAAGTTCCATAAGATGAGGAAAGTAACGCAAAAGAAGCAATCCCTATGTAATGATACTTTTGTTATTTTTCTTGAATCTTTTACAAATCAATTGATTTTTTATTATTTTCCGGAAAGTTGTAAAAACTAAGTAGGTGCATAAAGTAATAATCAAAGGTACCTACCTATTAAGTATTAATAAAGTAAAAAAAAAAAATATAAAAAAAGTAATAATCATAGGTATTAAAACGTTAAATCAAATAAAAAAGTACTTACTTAACTACTACGTCAAGTTTCTATTGAAGGGAACAATGCTGAAAATGCTGAAATGACAGCAGGAAATGCTCAAGTTATGAAAACTTAAATAACTTAATGCAAAGGGTCAGTAACCTACCTATAGGTACGCAGTTACCTATAGGTAATAGGTTACCTACCTACGAAATGAACGTCAACTGAGTGCGGTTTTTGAATTTTGGAAACTAATAACGCCCTCATTTGTTTTCTTTAACTTGACGGGTTCGCACCACTGTCGCATACAGGGTGTTTCAAAAACCAGTGTAAGAGGTGTAAGACTCTATTGAAAAATGGAAATTGATTGGGTCTCATTTTCCAAATGGCCAAAACGAGAGCGGCCAGAAAGCAAGAGACACGTCCGGCTAATCTGTGCATAATGAAAATTCATTTCGTCCAAAGTTTGGGCGTTAGGCAGTAAAGTGAAGTTTTGGCGTTGAAACTTTCGAACTTTCCCCAAAAGCTTGTCGACTTTCGGCCTTGTCCTTTGTTGTCGACAATTTAATACACTTACCTAGTTATGACTTAATTATATCTACAGTCCGCTTAAGACTATAGTCTTAAAGTCCTCTTCTGGCACTTTACACCATAATTATTATGAAGTGTTGATTGTTGGTGTTTGAAATATTCATAATTTGGCTCCGAAAAGTTTCGTATTTCTTAGGGGTTGTTGCGTCCACCTTTTACCTTAGGGAGCACTCATAATGAGGCCTCTAAATAAATAATTAAGCCGCTTGTAAGTCTCGTGATGTCTTGGGGGTAAATAACTCGAAAATAACTCAAGCAAACAAATCGTGAATAATTTGTGGTAAGTTGAGAGCCTCTTAACAAACTTTAGTGGGTACCTAGCAGAGAATTACTAAGTGATGCCTTATCCTTTATCCTTTGCTAAATATAGGTACTTATGTATGTACTTGTCTAGAAATTTACCTTCTATTGATTGGAAAATCAGAGGTCTTAGTTCTGTAGGTAGGGTATCGATATCAAAATGTGTGGGTATTATTTTTCGCCTACACAAACTAATGCTGTATTCTCAACCTAATGCTTCTTCTTCTTCTTCTTCTTCTCCTCCTCCTCCTCCTCCTCCTCCTCCTCCTCCTTCTCCTTCTTCTTCGTCTTCTTCTCCTCCTTCTTCTTCTTCTTCTTCTTCTTCTTCTTCTTCTCCTCCTCCTCCTCCTCCTTCTTCTTCTCTTCCTTCGTCGTATCCTCCTCCTTCTCCTCCTCTTCCTTTTTTCGCCCACTCATACAAAGTATAATGTAGCTATTCAATACAAAAAACACACACACACAAATAATACCTACATCATCTATATTTCTATGTAATAATAGTTAGGTACATACCCCAACCTATTTTGCAAACCTCCCGTGGGAAATTTCTCTTGGATTCAAAGTTTGTTTGTTTTTTGACTTATTGAGTAGTAAAGTTTGAAATTTACAGTTTTACATCTTACAACCTACATCGATGTCATTTTTGAGTGCTACGGACATTGCATACCTAAAATAAATGTCGGGCGTTCATACAAAACGTAGATTTTCTTCCGGCCACACATGTTCCGGCAACCTGATAGACCTAGATTTGTCGGAAAATTGGACCGCGAGTGGCTGGCCAGACGAATTTCTCATGCTTATAGATCAGGGTTACTCCTTTCTCTCTTTCTCCTCCTCCTCCTCTTCTCCCCTTCCTTCTCCTTTTCCTTTTTCTACTCCTCTTTCCTACTCAATCCTCTCTTCTCCTTCTGCTCTTACTCCTTTCTCTCTTTCTCCTCCTCCTCCTCTTCTCCCCTTCCTTCTCCTTTTCCTTTTTCTACTCCTCTTTCCTACTCAATCCTCTCTTCTCCTTCTGCTCTTACTCCTTTCTCTCTTTCTCCTCCTCCTCCTCTTCTCCCCTTCCTTCTCCTTTTCCTTTTTCTACTCCTCTTTCCTACTCAATCCTCTCTTCTCCTTCTGCTCTTACTCCTTTCTCTCTTTCTCCTCCTCCTCCTCTTCTCCCCTTCCTTCTCCTTTTCCTTTTTCTACTCCTCTTTCCTACTCAATCCTCTCTTCTCCTTCTGCTCTTACTCCTTTCTCTCTTTCTCCTCCTCCTCCTCTTCTCCCCTTCCTTCTCCTTTTCCTTTTTCTACTCCTCTTTCCTACTCAATCCTCTCTTCTCCTTCTGCTCTTACTCCTTTCTCTCTTTCTCCTCCTCCTCCTCTTCTCCCCTTCCTTCTCCTTTTCCTTTTTCTACTCCTCTTTCCTACTCAATCCTCTCTTCTCCTTCTGCTCTTACTCCTTTCTCTCTTTCTCCTCCTCCTCCTCTTCTCCCCTTCCTTCTCCTTTTCCTTTTTCTACTCCTCTTTCCTACTCAATCCTCTCTTCTCCTTCTGCTCTTACTCCTTTCTCTCTTTCTCCTCCTCCTCCTCTTCTCCCCTTCCTTCTCCTTTTCCTTTTTCTACTCCTCTTTCCTACTCAATCCTCTCTTCTCCTTCTGCTCTTACTCCTTTCTCTCTTTCTCCTCCTCCTCCTCTTCTCCCCTTCCTTCTCCTTTTCCTTTTTCTACTCCTCTTTCCTACTCAATCCTCTCTTCTCCTTCTGCTCTTACTCCTTTCTCTCTTTCTCCTCCTCCTCCTCTTCTCCCCTTCCTTCTCCTTTTCCTTTTTCTACTCCTCTTTCCTACTCAATCCTCTCTTCTCCTTCTGCTCTTACTCCTTTCTCTCTTTCTCCTCCTCCTCCTCTTCTCCCCTTCCTTCTCCTTTTCCTTTTTCTACTCCTCTTTCCTACTCAATCCTCTCTTCTCCTTCTGCTCTTACTCCTTTCTCTCTTTCTCCTCCTCCTCCTCTTCTCCCCTTCCTTCTCCTTTTCCTTTTTCTACTCCTCTTTCCTACTCAATCCTCTCTTCTCCTTCTGCTCTTACTCCTTTCTCTCTTTCTCCTCCTCCTCCTCTTCTCCCCTTCCTTCTCCTTTTCCTTTTTCTACTCCTCTTTCCTACTCAATCCTCTCTTCTCCTTCTGCTCTTACTCCTTTCTCTCTTTCTCCTCCTCCTCCTCTTCTCCCCTTCCTTCTCCTTTTCCTTTTTCTACTCCTCTTTCCTACTCAATCCTCTCTTCTCCTTCTGCTCTTACTCCTTTCTCTCTTTCTCCTCCTCCTCTTCTCCCCTTCCTTCTCCTTTTCCTTTTTCTACTCCTCTTTCCTACTCAATCCTCTCTTCTCCTTCTGCTCTTACTCCTTTCTCTCTTTCTCCTCCTCCTCCTCTTCTCCCCTTCCTTCTCCTTTTCCTTTTTCTACTCCTCTTTCCTACTCAATCCTCTCTTCCTCCTTCTCTTACTCCTTTCTCTCTTCCTCCTTATCTTCCTCCTTCTCCTCCTCCTTCTCCTCCTCCTACCTAAGTACCTACCTATTATGTACCCACCTCATTTCCCTAAATAAATACTCCTACTTTACTTTTCCTTTTGTTTATTCGTTAGGAATCCTCTTTTCATTTTCGTGTAAATGGTTTTTTAATTGCCGGTTTCGGGGTTTGGCTATCCTCTACATTATTTAATGAAGTGGTAAACGTTTCTGATGTCTTAATTACATAATTACCTGTTTATATTCTCTGCCGGGTCTACTCTACAGTCTAGCCCAGGGGTTTCCAACTTCCATGTATTTGCGGGCCACATTCTACATTGGCGCGGGCCACATACTCAGGGGAGAATTGCCACACACACAAAACCGAATGAGTCAGTTCCCATGACTCAATGGTAACTGCACTCAATTCCCCGTGGAGTCAGACATTTTTCGCATGTAAACTGTTCTACTTTCATGACTTTTTGTTTAAGGGACTCAAACAGCCTCTAAAGGACAACTAGCATTGGTTTACGTACAAGCGTTACCACGCCATCTAATAATGGTTAACCTAAATTATGTATTTTCTTTAAAAGAGGGGAAATAGGCTTCATATGAGGGGAAATCGTTGTATATTCCGAAAGTAAAAAACGCATTTCTGAACACCCTGTATAAAGTAATATAAATATTATGGACAGGGTTTCCATATAGGAATGTACAGTGGGGGACATTTCCTGATATAACGTAGGGGATGCGGCCACATGAGGCCCGCGGGCCGCTATTTGAAATCCCTGGTCTACAGTCTACAGGTTCGGTTGCTTTCTCGTTTATGGATCCTTGTAGACTCGAGGATGCGGGTTTGATTCCCGCCAGGGGCGAACTTTATATCCTTAACAGATAAGGTTCGTTCTTAGAACGGCTGGCTTTCTCCTGTCCTATCCTCTCCTTATCTCTTCGATTTCGGGACAGTAACACTTTTTGTGTTACAGTTCCCTTCGGGGGAAAAGACCGATTGCAATAGTTTCTCATTACTTTAGCAATGCGTTTTTAACACATTACTTTCCTTCCTATATAGGAAAAGGAAAGTATAAACTACAAGTTCGGCTGCTTTCTCGTTTGTGGTTAGTTTTGGATAGGCTAGGCTAGTAGGCAGTCGAGCTATATGTGGGCCACGTGTAACCAACACAGGCAAGACGTAACATTCCAGTCCAGAAAATATCAGAAAGAGAGAGGGGAGATAGAAAGGTAGGCGATTGGAAATAAAGAGAAAAGGTATGCATAGAGAGAGAGAGAGAAAGAGAGAGAGAGAGAAAGAGAGAGAGAGAGAGAGAGAGAGAGAGAGAGAGAGAGAGAGGGAGAGAGAGAGAAAGGAAAGCTAGAGGAAAATGTGAGAGAGGGAGAAATGGGGACAAAGAAGTAAAGGGAGGGATAGTGAGGAAGGAGAGGGGAAATAAAAGGGAATATATGCAGAGAGAGGGAGAGAAGTAGGAAAGGTAGAAGGAAAGGAGGAGAGGGAATATTGGATTAAAATATTGACCGAAAGGTCTACTGGTTTACTTCGGCCGTTCCTTTGATGTGGCTAGATCCTATGGAACATACTTACAGAACTGTACAAAATAACTGTATACCAGCCTCCTATGGAACATACTTACAGAACTGTACAAAATAACTGTATACCAGACTCCTATGGAACATACTTACAGAACTGTACAAAATAACTGTATACCAGCCTCCTATGGAACATACGTACAGAACTGTACAAAATAACTGTATACCAGCCTCCTATGGAACATACTTACAGAACTGTACAAAATGACTGTACGTATGCATAGTTTCTTAAATATTTGTATTACTATGTTCTTAATCGATGTTGTTACATCTCGTTCATCTTTACAGCAGTTCTGGAGGTTCATTAATTCCGTATTTATAGCTTTGTATAAGTCTTGTTCATCTGGATGCAACATCAGTTCTTCTATAGGTATGTCATCTGTTGTTTTTTTATGTTTGTCACGTGATGGACTATATCTGAATTCTTCTTCTGACTTTGAGCAGTAATAGTAGCTGTGTTCATTTCTTTCTCCAACAAATTTATATTGTTTCTGTCCTTTTTCAGGTTTTTTTCTTCTTTTTACAATCAAAGCAGCTTGGCACCCTGTGTGAATACATTTAAATACTGACGTGCCATCACACTGAGGATGAGAACGTGTGTAAGTAAAACCGAGATGTATAAGTTTTAACTCCTCTCCTTCAGCACTGGATTCGGTTGGATCTTTTGTTGGTGATGATGCCATCCTGTATATTGTTCAGGTCAAGAGTTCTGTTATTCTGAACTAGTGCTGACTGCTATTTGCTGATTGTGCTCACTCTGTTTTGATTTCAAGGTTGTGCAGTCATCCAGGTCATTGCTGCATAAGTACGCGCGTGTATAATGTAAACAATCATACTTGTCACAAATAGAAAACTTCGCGTAAATTTTTTTTATAAAGAAGCACTTTAAAAAGATTTTTTGGGGAATTTTCGTCCCTTTTAGATCACTGTCGTATTTATAATAAAAATCGTCTCGAAAAAAGGTTTTCAATGGTATATTATGTCACTAGGTAATGATTATGGATATGCAAAAAATAAAATGAATATGTTATACAGATATTTACAGAGCAAATTCTCTACACGTCCATACTCGAGGACTTCTTTACAATAGGGTTCTTTACAATAGGGGACATTGCATACCTAAAATAAATGTCGGGCGTTCATACAAAACGTAGATTTTCTTCCGGTGACACATGTTCCGGCAACCTGAGAGACCTAGATTTGTCGGAAAATTGGACCGCGAGTGGCTGGCCTGACGAATTTCTCATGCTTATAGAACAGGGGTTTCCAACTAGCGGCCCGCGGGCCATAATATGTGGCCCGCCAGACCATTTTTGTAGCCCGCGAAACTTTTTGGGATTAGTATACAAGGATAGGTATATCCTGTCACAATGTAGAATGTAGATCATTAGAAAAGCGATTAACAGGAATTATATACAATCTACACTAATCTACAGAATCTTACAAAACAAATTATAGGTATGTTTTGTTAATTATTACCGACAGAAGTCATATATAAACAAACAAACTTCAGAACGCCTAGGGCATACCTTTGTCATTCATTAGGCGAACTTTCCGCACATGATGTTGGTATTTCTATATAGGTACATATTTTATAATTAAATAGTATGTAATATACATATGGGTACATAACATGTATATTTCCTATCATCAAATTCATCAAGCAAAAGCTGCAACTTTTCCGAGCACTAGGATTATTACCAACAGAAGTCATATTAAACAAACAAACTTCAGAACGCCTAGGGCATACCTTTGTCATTCATTAGGCGAACTTTCCGCACATGATGTAGGTACTTCTATATACATATTTTATAATTAAATAGTATGTAATATACATATGGGTACATAACATGTATATTTCCTATACCTATCATGAAACAAAAGCTGCAACTTTTCCAAGCACTATGTGTGTGTGTGTGTGTGTGTGAGAGAGAGAGAGAGAGAGAGAGAGAACGATATCTACCATCTTACTCCTTCTCCCTTGTACAAACTGTAGGTACATATTTTGAGATTGAGATTTTCAAGATAAATCAAAAACAAAGAAGTAGGCAGGTATCTTACCAAAATCAGACATATTTTATATCCTCTTGTATCCGAAATAATATCCTGGCAATAAGAGTAAGAGTGAGAGAGAGAGAGAGAGAGTATGAAAGTAAGAAAGAAAAGGATTTTATAGGGTTACATGTTCGTGTAACTATCTCTAATTTTATTCTTCTTGGCAAGAGAAAGAGAGAGAGAGAGAGAGAGAGAGAGAGAGAGAGAGAGAGAGAGAGAGTAAGAAAGAAGGATTTTATAGGGCTACATGTACGTGTAACTCTCTCTAATTCTCTCTCTCTCCCTATCTCACGCACCTTCGCTCTCCCTCTCTCTGCAGCTTTCTCCCCTCTCTCCCTCCCCCTCCCCTCTCTCTCTCTCTCTCCCCAAACACGTAGCACGTAGATAGATATGTAGGTATATGTGGCACGTAGGTATAATGTGTGTACGTGTGGGTTTGAAGCTCGTTTACGTTTTAAAACATTGGAATTTAACTAACTTTATTATTAGCACTATACAGGGCGACCCAAAACTTTGTAAATCCCTTTCAAAAAATAACACCTAATAATAATGAGACCCCCAGTTTTTTTTTTTTTT
>NW_007381239.1:4614-15073 GCF_000475195.1 Diaphorina citri | reverse complement strand
TACCTAGGTATGTAGATTATTGTAGAACGACCGTGCTCCCAACAAATACGTGGGCTGGGTAAACACAAATACTGGCTGTTTACTTCATCTGTTCAATGATTACGTAATTTCATTTTATATCAGCCATTCTACGATGTCGAATATCAACTGGGGGTATAGCTCAGTGGCAGAGCATTCGACTGCAGATCGAGAGGTCCCCGGTTCAAATCCGGGTGCCCCCTTGAATTTTTTACCCTTTTGGACTGAAAATAGTATTTTTTATATCTTACTTGACTTGCAGGTTTGATTCCCACCTTTAAAGTCGTTCTCGAAACGGCTCGCTTCCCAGTATCCTGTTCTCGTTCTCCCTTCCATTTCGAAAAAAAAGCATAAATGAAGCCAATATAAGGAATACGTACATACCTATTATACTGGCTTCCAATCTTTTCCCAGTCAATCATGTTACATTTAAATACACAAAACCAAATTTCCAAATGAAAAATTAAGTTGAAAAAAAAGAATACACAAAATTTTCGAAATATGTAATCCAACACACCGCTCCGATTCAAGAAGTCATCTACCTATCTGTTCACACAGTAGACGTTTCTACAACCAGGACAAGAATCATTGCTAGAATCCTTAAAGTTTAGAATATCCTATTCCTCAAAAGGAGTGTTGGAAGTTGGAAGGCGAATATCATGGGTGAAGAATCCGAGAACCTGGTTCTCCAAAAACAGATCAGAAGTAAACAAAGCTACGATTGCATGAATGGTTCAGACGATTTGTAAACGAATCATAGATGAAGAATGAGGAAGCGTCCTCTTGCGAAGAAGGCAGCGTCCTCTTGCGAAAAGAAACAACGAAAGAGGAGAAGAAGAGAGAAGAGAAGGAGGCGGAGAAATTTGAAAACGATAATGCCAAGATTGAAAAAGAAACAAAGAATATGTCAGAAACGAAGCTTGCACAGAACATGAAACGGATACGAATGAGGGACAAAATCTAGCATACTGACCAGCAAACTAGCAGTAATAAAAGGTGACTATAAAGGTAAAGTAAAAAATAGCAAGAACAACAAAATATTGACCAGAATAAAAAATTATCATATTATCAAGTCAAAACCATAAAACACATTTAAAAAAAAAAAAAAACTTAAAATATTGAGAAAAAAATCGTCAAAATTAAAACTCGAAATCCAATTTCTTGCAGAAACTCAAATACAAAAGCAACCGACAAAACAAAGAAGAAACCCAAGATTTAACCCCATTTCTCACAAAACAATCAAATTCTAAAAGAAACAAATCATCGACACTCTGGAAAATATTTCAAAATTAAAATTACAAGAGAGTCCTATAAGAAGAGAAATCGTCAAAATTATTACCTACCTACTTGTAGTTTAAATTCTAGAAGTAACTCAAATACAAAGATACCGACAAAATAGAGGAGAAACCCAAAATTTATAATGAAACCTAAATTCTGACGAACACAATCAAACTCTAAAAGAAGCCATCGACATTCTAGAAGGATATTTCAAAATTACAAAAAGCAGTCAAAAAATCAAAATTAATTCTCCATAGTCTAATACAGACAAAGAACAGGAGAAAACCAAAATTTCACAAGAAACACAACTTCAAAGAAACAGTCAAATTCTAAAAGAGGCCATCAAAATTCTAGAAGAAAATTTCGAAATTAAAAGAAGTGAGCACATGAAAATTACCAACAATGAATAACTCCAAATTTAAAGAAGTAATCCATAGAATTCCAGAGGAAGAAGTATGAACGTTACTCAAAATTTAAGAAAGTATCAAGATTCAAATCTACTAGAAAACAATCCAAATTCCAGAAAGAGTACAGATTCAAAATTTGAGAGAAATTTTCAAATTTCCAGAAAATTTTCAAAATCGAAGAAAATATACAAATTTAAAAAAAAAACTACTTACCATTCAAAAATATTCATCGAAATCACCAAAATTCCAGAAGGTATGAGTCTCCGAAATTCTAGAAGATATCCTTAAAATTACATAAGGCATGAATCCCAAAAATTCTAGAAGAAATCCTCATGATTCAAGATGGTATGAACCTCCAAAATTCTAGAAGAAATCCTCAAAATTAAAATAGGTATGAGCCTCCAAAATTCTAGAAGAAATCCTCAAAATTCCTGAAGGTATGAATCTCCAAAATTCTAGAAGAAATCCTCAAAATTAAAATAGGTATGAGTCTCCAAAATTCTAGAAGAAATCCTCAAAATTCAAGACGGTATGAGTCTCTAAAATTCTACAAGAAATCCTCAAAATTCCTGGAATCCTCAAAATTAAAGAAGGGCATGAATATTCTAAAGAAATCCTCAAAATTCCCAACAGTATGAAGACTAGCTTTAAAATGTGCTCTCAAATTCAAAACAAGAAAATTCAAGATGGATCTCAAAATGCCAGAATTGTGAAACGTAAATATGCATGAATCTCCAAAACTCTAGTAGAAATCCTCAAAATTCAAGAAGTTATGAACCTCCAAAATTCTAGAAGAAATCCTCAAAATTCAAGAAGTTATGAACCTCCAAAATTCTAGAAGAAATCCTCAAAATTCCAAAAGGCATGAGCCTCCAAAATTATAGAAGGAATCCTCGAAATTCAAGAAGGTATGAGTCTCCAAAATTCTAGAAGAAATAATCCAAATTCAAGAAGGTTTGAACCTCCAAAATTCCAGAAGAAATCCTCAAAATTCCAGAAGGTATGAGTCTTCAAAATTCTAGAAGAAATCCTCAAAATTCAAGACGGTATGAGTCCTCGAAATTCTAGAAGAAATCCTCAAAATTCAGGAAGGTATGAACCTCCAAAATTCTAGAAGATATCCTCAAAATTCAAGACGGTATCAGTCTCCAAAATTCTAGAAGAAATTATCAAAATTAAAGAAGGTATGACTCTCAAAATTCTACAAGAAATCCTCAAAATTCCCAACAGTATGAAGACTAGCTTCAAAATGTGCTCTCAAATCCCAAACAAGAAAATTCAAGGTGGATTACGTTTGGTTAAAATAGGTGCTGCGGTTGGCGGTATTTTGACCGCTTTTTGGCGGGTTTCGACCGCTTTTTGACGGTTTTCAGCTATACTGACTAAACGGTTAGAGATATTGTAAATGTCAAAACAGAACACCCAAATAAGCACCATTCAATAGGATAAGGAAAGTCGTGTGATGTTCACACCAGATTTTTTAAAGCCAATAGCGGCCATAGGATATCCTTTGAGTGAGAAAGGCAGCGGAACTTCTGTCTAAATCTGTGTCACAACACATCGATCGTCGATGTGGATCTATGTTGTCAAGGTAGTGAACAGTGTCAGTCGACATCAATCGACGGAGAGGTGTCGACTATGTGTGGGCAATGTCCACTAGAAACAGAATAAAAGATACGTGAAGTAGGAGGACACAAATTATGAAGTGAATAAAAGGCGGGGTACAAAATTGTACCTAGACAATCATCTACTAGCCTTAAACTCAGCCCTCATACCGAGAAACTTTGAACGTGTACTTTATAGGTAAGTACACTAGTAATACCTGTGAGGCTTTACTTCCCCTATCCGAGTACCTAGACAATCATCTACTAGCCTTAAACTCAGCCCTCATACCGAGAAACTTTGAACGTGTACTTTATAGGTAAGTAAGTACGACCCTGAATATCACAGTTTTGTGCAAACCAAATTGAGCACACCCGAAATACGCGTATCGATAAAATATGTTAAATTTGTAAAACTAAAAGTCAAGAGCCAGCCTAGTTAGCTTAGTTGGTAGTGCGTCTGCCTTGTAAGCGCTAGGCTGCTGGTTCGATTCCCGCCCGGGGCGGATTTTATCCTGAACGGATAATTTTTGTTCTCGGAATGGTTGGCGTTCTTTTATATTCCTTGTCTCTTCGATTTCGGGACAATGTGACCTCTTAAAAAAAAATCTCGATTCGGTTTAGAATTCAGATGTTACAATGTAGATTTATGTACTTTGCCTATGTACCTACCTAGGTACGTAGATTATTGTAGAACGACCGTGCTCCCAACAAATACGTGGGTTGGGTAAACACAAGTACTGGCTGTTCACTTCATCTGTTCAATGATTACGTAATTTCATTTTATATCAGCCATTCTACGATGTCGAATATCAGGAAACAAGAGGGAACTGTAACTAAGGTTTTATCGTCCTGAAAGTGAAGAGAGAAGGAAGACAGGACAGGAGAACAAACTTTGTTTTATAAAAAAGATTGTACCTCGGAACCACTTTCACATTACTTCAAGACAATCTTTTACATCCATACCAATCACGGTATGAGTCTCAAAATTCTAGAAGAAAATCCTCAAAATTCAAGACGGTATGAGTCTCCAAAATTCTAGAAGAAATCCTCAAAATTCAAGACGGTATCAGTCTCCAAAATTCTACAAGAAATCCTCAAAATTCCCAACAGTACGAAGACTAGCTTCAAAATGTGCTCTCAAATCCCAAACAAGAAAATTCAAGATGGATCTCAAAATGCCAGAATTGTGAAACGTAAATAGGAAATAAAACAAAATTCAAAATTCAACCACCTGTGTTTTCATTTCTGTATTCAGTAGGATATCCATCATCAGGACAGTTTTGGGATAGCTTAGGATATAATAGTCAGATTGGCACATATATTATCCTTTACTTTTTCCCTAAGGGGTTTGATAGAGAAAACTGTAACGTCGGAGGTCTTATTGTCCCGAAAGCGAAGAGAAGTTCAGGATAAAATCCTTCCCGGGTGGGAATCGAACCCGCGACCCAGCGCTTACAAGGTACACGCGCTACCCTCCAAGCTAACTAGGGTGGCTAACTTTGATATTTGTTTCAGCATATGGGAATACGTCCTGGAAGAGATCAGCTTACAGACGGAAGGGAACAGTGTGGAGAAGACATACAATTTCTATGAGAGACTGTACGAAGCTTTGGATCATCTGGTCGAATTTTTCCACGCGGAAGGCAAGGGCTTGCCCGTTGATCTTCTAACAGGGATGTTGGGAAAATCCTACAATGCTGCAGTGAGCACCAAAGTTGTGACATAATAACACAAGAAACTGCATTTACATTTTTTTTCTTCTTGTATATTCATTTCAGCATATGGGAATACGTCCTGGAAGAGATCAGCTTACAGACGGAAGGGAACAGTGTGGAGAAGACATACAATTTCTACGAGAGACTGTACGAAGCTTTGGATCATCTGGTCGAATTTTTCCACGCGGAAGGCAAGGGTCTGCCCGTTGATCTTCTCACAGGGGGTAAGTACCAATTTTTGGCTGGTGGCAATCGAACCCAGGACGTGAAGGCCCGTCGAACGAAATAAAGGAAAATTTAGTTAGCAAAGTTAGCTTAAAATGTGGCGAGTCTGCCTTGGTCGTGGGTTCGACTCCCGCCCGGGGAAAGCTTTATCCTAAGGCCAGCCAAACACTATCAGGTAGGCTTGAGAGGTACACCTGATCAGGCACTCTCAGGTCTGCCTGATGGCTGTATGACACTTGGTTTGGTTTGCTTTATACTCATGGAGCTACTAGTAAGAGCGGTAAGTACCATGGAGCTACTAGTAAGAGCGGTAAGTACCATGGAGCTACTAGTAAGAGCGGTAAGTTCCAATTTTTCGCTGGTGACAACCGAAGCCAGGACATGAAGGCACGTCGAACGAAATAAAGGAAAATTTAGTTAGCAAAGCTAGCTTAAAATGTGGCGAGTCTGCCTTGGTCGTGGGTTCGACTCCCGCCCGGGGAAAGCTTTATCCTAAGGCCAGCCAATCACTATCAGGTAGGCTTGAGAGGTACACCTGACCAGGTACTCTCAGGTCTGCCTGATGGCTGTATGACACTTGGTTTGGTTTGGTTAATACCTTGTTTATATTGCCCGAATAGGACTGAAAAGTCCCTTTACCCCAGCAGTCTAAACAAGGTCTCGTATATTTGATGGGTTAAAGAATAATACATACAACTAACAATTCAGTAAAAAGACCTTGCTTAACTAGAAAAAAAAGGTAAATGTAAATTAATAGGTGGTACTTAGTAGAGAGTGACAATGAAGTAAAAAAGGAAAGTAAAACAACAGGTAATGATAGGTAGTAGTAGAGACCAGTGGCGTAGCGTGTATGTATGGCGTGTATGGCGGCCATACAACTCAAAAGTTCACTCTAATGCCCATAAATATTAATGGCATGTACTGTGATGGGACTTGGTAGACCTGTGCATGAGCCCAACACGCCCTACACTTGAATTTAGACCACGCTACGCCACTGGTAGAGACACTTGCACTAACAATAGACCGAAAACACAAAAAAAAATCAAAAGCCCATTCTCTTTTGTTTTATTTCAGATCTGTTCCAAGCCATCCGGATTCGTCTCTCCTACTTCAAATCTGACACGGAGCAGCTCATCATCCTCTACTATCACGATCGTCTTCATGAACAACTCAACGTAGAGAGTACAGAGTATGGCGTACTCAATGTCAGAGTGTACTATCACCATGATAGTCTGTGTATAGAAATACTCAACGCGAGAGATGTGATCCCGCTAGATCCTAATGGTAAATAAATGAATATTAATTATAAATATATAAAAAATTATGTCCTCTCACAACTATTGTAAAGCCTACGCATTTTAACTGCCTAAATAATTTTAATAATATCGACTATTAGATATATTATACTTTGAACTTGTCTTATGAGGAGGATGCTTTCAACAGTACAGTAAATTTTGTCAGAAACGTGTTTTTCAAGACTTGAAATAACTTTTTACTAGTACAGTAAACTTTGTAAGAAACGTGTTTTTCGAGACTTGAAAAAACTTACTAGTGCAGTAAACTTTGTAAGAAACGTGTTTTTCAAGACTTGAAAAAACTTACTAGTACAGTAAACTTTGCCAGAAACGTGTTTTTTAAGACTTGGGGAAAAAAATTAACGTCCACTTTCAGGAATAAAATTTGTATGGTAGGTAGTTTTTCTTTCCTCTCCCATTCATTTTGACCTTTGAGTCCGACAAAATAGCCGGCTGTATGATCGAAACTTGCTAAAATTATTGAATTTTATAAGATTTCCTTGAGTCACGATCACACCCGACAGCGACTGGCAGGGAGAGGGCAGGTGAGTGCGACGGGTTGGAGTCTCAGAAATGGTCAGTTTTTTTTCCTTTAAAGTTTAAATGAAAATACGAGTAAGTAAACCCATATTGTAAAAAGACAGTGGGACAAAATGGCGCAGGACTTTGTCAAGAAACAAAAACCTCGACTGGCTACCTCGTAATTTAACTTGTGAAGTGTTTTTTACATTTGCTCTTCATATGCCCTTAAATGCTCTTCACACTTCTTCAATGTCCTTCACACCTTCATGAGTATTTTGAATTTCAATTCGTCCATTCACGGTTCGATTCGTGCAGACGAAAGTTTAATTATGATGTTATTTTGAACCAAATAAATCAGTTGATGAAATTACAAATTACCTACGAAAATACCTACATTTGTACTTGAAATATTTAATTACCATTTTATATAAATAAAATTAACTTTGATCTTATTTTCTCTGTGAATTAAATATGAAATATTTAAAATTCACTCTTCTTGGACAGGCCATAAATATTCGTGTTTGTTAGCGTTTAGTGTTCGGTTTTACTCGTGTTGGATTCCCTTGTCTTGATTATAAATACATTTATTGAATCTCTATTTTATTGCAACACTTTGTACATACATCAAAAAACCTAACCCTATTCTCCTACACAAAAAATAACAATTTCCTATTCTTACACTTTTCCTCAAGCCAGGTCTACATAACAGTTTGTTTGACAAGTTTAGTTGGAGAAATCACCGGGGTTACCCCCCAGAATAAAAAAAAAAAAAAAAAAAAAAAAAAAAAAAAAAAAAAAAAAAAAAAAAACATCCAACATTTTGAACATAGCCCGCTCCGCGGTCTTAATTTTTGACACTGCATTTCGTATTTTTATTGTTTCAAAGAAGGGAAAAGGCCCTTTTTTTGAGAGAAAATCTTGGATAACTCAAAAATCTTACCTCAAGGAAAAAACGGCTGGACTTGTCTTGATTATAAATACATTTATTGAATCTCTATTTTATTGCAACACTTTGTACATACATCAAAAAACCTAACCCTATTCTCCTACACAAAAAATAACAATTTCCTATTCTTACACTTTTCCTCAAGCCAGGTCTACATAACAGTTTGTTTGACAAGTTTAGTTGGAGAAATCACCGGGGTTACGGACAGAGTTCAAAACTCCTTTTTACCATTTATTTTATTTTAAGAGGGTACAAAATGATTTGAAGTCTTTGTCCCACATAAATCATTTATCTGAGCGCACGACATTCACACAAGTTTCAATGTGCCAGGCCAAGTTCCAATGCGCCAGGCCAAGTTCCAGTGCGCCAGGCCAAGTTCTAGTAAGCACGCCTGTGTATCTTTTTCCCACCTTCATGGATCGGCTTCCTGTGAAGATGAACTTTTGAAATTAGAAACAATACCTTTTCAATAAGAAAAATAGGTACCTGGAACAATATTAATCCGGGATCAGGCAATCTGATTGACATTTTCAGACAGTAAAACTGTTTAATTTCAAGAGTTCAAGTTGAATTTAAAGTCGGATTATAGTCCTGACCATTATCTCTTGTGTTAGGACAGTAATCTTGAGAAAAATGTACAAGCCACCAGCAACAGGTTACCAGACTTGTCAGGTAAATTGTTAAGTAGTGTGAACTCGGCTTGAGGAAAGTAAAAAATCTTATAATTAAAATACCTCTCTATAATCTTATACCTTGTGCGATCTCAAAATATATCTGTGTTGAAAAGAAAAAAATATTTATAAAATTAAAATGTCTGCTTATTTTTAATTCTATTTTTCCTTAGGAATTTTCATAAACCGAAAGGAAATGGACCACCTCTGGCCCTTTGTCCCACCTCTGGCCAAATTTTGGATAAATAGGTACCTACTACTGAATGCCCTGAGGAAGTGTGGTCATTTTGTCACCCAACCAATACTCGCCACGCCGAACGCTTTATTAACATAAGTTTTCTTATCAAACTCATTAACTCATGCTGCTCATGCAGGTATTGTGAAATTTACCACGGTGTAACTGTCACATCCTCTATTTTTGGTGGATGTGTCGCTTGCACCAGAATCCAATGAACGCCTGACAATACTCAGTAGTTATGCAATGTGCAATGAATAAGAAATTTACCACGGTGTAACTGTCACATCCTCTATTTTTGGTGGATGTGTCGCTTGCACCAGAATCCAATGAACGCCTGACAATACTCGGTAGTTATGCAATGTGCAATGAATACAGTACGATTTTTGTCGCTACCTAGCGGCCATTTCACAAACTTCGTCCCCGCGATCAGCTGATAAGAAATGTAAACAAGTCGGAAATATAAAAAGTTTCACGTCAACAGGGCAGGCAAGTAGGCAACTTTCTGAAAAAAATTGAAATGTTCTCAGCCTTTTTACCAGTTTTCCGACTTTTCTAAAGAGGTGGAAAGCGTTTCCTTCAGTGTACCATCTGTCAAGAAGAGTTCCAGCTTGATTTGAAACCATGGGAGGCTCTCAAAGTGTTGAAATTCCTGGAGGAGGGACGGAGGGATACCATGTACTCAAAGTGAGTTGAGTTAACTTTATCAATCATCTTTTGTACAACTTTAAACAATTGGCCCTGGTAACAGTAATTAGCTGTTGAAAGAAAGGAAAATTAGATCCTTAGGGGGCATATGTGTCTATGTTTTTGAGTGGGGGACAGTTATACTCTGTTTCAAATCATTTAGTTCCGAGGAGTTGCAAAGAGGTGTTAGATAAGAGATCAGTGATTACTTGATTAGATTAGGAAATCCCCTCCTTTGATAAGAGTAGAGGTGGCAAAGAAAGACGGTAGGACTACAATGGGTTACAGTCTTCTCAAAGACAACCTTTATTTTGAATTTAACTCCACTTGTAGGTATTTAGCCACACATGAGAAGAGAAAGAAAATGAAAAATTATTAAGTATTATCTACCTACCTATGATGTAACAAACACAAATACATAGTAATAATTTCTAAATGAAATCTTGGTACTTGTGCAGAAGTCACGTCCGTGGAATATTGCTACCAAAGGAACTGGCACTAATGAGCAGTGACCCTGGTTATTATAGGGTTAGGTTAAACACAAGAAGGAGTTTTCACAATTAGAGCAGTGATTAGTGTTAGTATATTTGCCAGCCTAGTTAGCTTAGTTGGTAGTGCGTCTGCCTTGTAAGCGCTAGGCCATGGGTTCAATTCCCGCCTGGGGCGGATTTTATTCTGATGGGATAATATTCGTTCTCGGAACGGCTGGCTTTCGCCTATCCTGTATTCCTCCTCTCTTCGATTTTGGGACGATAAGACCATAGCAGTTACAGTTCCCTCTGTCAAACCTCTTCAAAAAAAAGTGTTAGTATAGGGTTAGGTTAAATACAAAAAGGAGCTTTTCTTTTCCACGGAC
>NW_007381239.1:0-3555 GCF_000475195.1 Diaphorina citri | reverse complement strand
ATCAGCGCATTTTTTCTTTTTTCTTATACTTTTTTGGTAGTGTACATTTTTCTTTATTTTCCAACCCATCTAAACATCTTCGAATTGGGTATAAAAATCCCGACAAACGGGGATGTAGATTCGGGGTAAACCCGGAAAAACACATACCTGAATACCTCATTCGCATAACCATTTCCATCCCGGAGCCGAAAATTGTTTTCGAGAACCAGTGACGCTGACCAATCTAGAAAAACACTGTTTTGAATACCTCCTTCAACAAAGAATTCATTTCAAGCTTCTAGGCTCGCTAGAATTGAAAAGCAGTCCACAACAGGTACCTGCAGAACGTCTCCTAATTGATTGGGATGTCATTAGTTGTTTCCAACCTGTTTTTGTCCAGTGAATGTTAAGCTTTGTGAGCAGGTTTCTCTCCTAACTCGCAAAAGAAGACTTGTAACCAGACGAACGAGCCACTTGTAATCCTTTATCTCTAAACCAATAGTTGAGGTGTTAGTGTTTTGCCCCAGGTGACTTAGGACCTTTACTTCTACTTTGAACCGAAAATTATTCATTTGTTTAACCTTTGTTTGTCTCCCTTGCCATTGATCCTGTATGTTGCTTCCTCTCTACCTCAACTCCTTTTGAACTTCAAAAATCGATTTAGGGGGAAAGATAGTTTAACATTTAACATTTATATGACAACTAAAATAACGACTATTATTAGTTATCCATGTATTTTCTATTCCAGAATTTGTGATCAACTGTTAAATGTAAAAATGAAAAAATACATAGATTAGATTACATACAAAAAAAAAAGAGCAACTAAAACAGTCTTGAAACTTCACGCCCGGTATGCCTGCAGTCAGGCGTGGGCAGTGTGAGTGTAGACTTTTTTTGGTAAAAATTGATAGTTGTTATGGCTAGTGTCATTTTCCTGAGATATTTCCCCTATTTCAGGAAAACTAAACACTAAGCCCTCATCATATTGCCGTGAAATCTCTACATTTAATCAACAACAAGAGTCAACAAAGAGTGATAATAATAGATTTGTTAATTATAAGTAAATAGAATGGTAATCTACGATCGCCCCTATGTGTAGAGAGCGCAACACATAAAAGATATGTGTCTGACAGTACCACTTATCATATGAAGACCTGTAACTCATGCGGTATGAGATTAATATAAGCTAAATAAATGGTAATCCTAGATCGCCCTAGTGTAGAGATCGCAACTCATAAAGATATGTGTGTCTGATTAGTACCACTATCATGTGAGACTCGTAACTCATGCGGTATGAGACATGAGAGGTGCAACCTCAACAAGTACTTCTGCTAGCACTATCATCTCCTACTACTCGACGAGGCACCAGTCTAAACTTCATCCTCTCCGCTTAGGCCTAGCGAACCTTGTCTAGACTTATTTTCGTTTTCTCTTACCGAAAACTAAAAAAAAAAAAAAAAAAAACACAAAAGCCAGATAACAATCACCGTTCACAGAGATGATGTGGATAGAATGGACAACAAAATCTGAAAGGAAAAAATGAAATAACAGTGAAGAGATGATGGTAGATAATTAAATGTAAATGGGAAAAAGAAGATAAATTCGTTCCAGAAAAATGACTTAACAATCAACATACATAATTAAGAAATTGGGTAGTTTATATGCTCTGAACAAATCTGACGACCCCATCTCCCTGAAAAAAAAGTCAGGATAAGCCCGTTATATTCTCTTGTTCATATTTGGTTTGGTTTTTTGGTTCACAGTATGTCGGTAGTCCGTCTGGACTCTCATGGACTAGTCCACATGGAGAGTTCGGATGGACTTATCACTAACCGACCGGAATCCTATTCGAAGGGGCCCGCCCTCAGCTTGCGTGCTGGTTCCGGTCTGATCGGCGTAAAATTCGATTGAAACGATTGATTTAAAAGAGGAAGTAAAGCAAGCTGCCCGGAATCCCCCCTTTTTTTTTTTTTTTTTTTTTTTTTTTTTTTCAAGTTGAGACCTTTTTTGCCAACTATTTTTTTACTTTTTAATTAGATTTTTCCCTTTTTTTTATCTATCCTCCAACCTTTTTTGTCCGCAGCTCCGTAACACTGGACCAGTGTAAGAACGAGAACGCCATGATCGTCTTTACCGTCATGGACCATGACGTTCTGACGGCTAACGACTTCGCCGGTGAGGCGTTCCTGTCGTTACGAAACATACCGGGTGTCAACCAGTGCAACTCGGAGAACTTCCACGGCCTCAAGAACATTGAGCTGCCCTTGATGCACCAGAAAAACAAAAGTAAGTCTAAGATAAATAATCCTGCCCTTGATGCATCGGAAAAACAAAAGTAAGTCTGAGACAATGCTGCCCCTGGGTAAGTCTAAATAGGTAAAAGTAAATCTAAGAATTCAAAATTCTCAGAAGTAAGTAGGTAATTCAAAATTCTCTGTATGCAAACATTAGGGACGCGGAAGGAGATCACATATTATTTCTGGTGGTCCAAGGGATTTTTAAACCCCAATAAATCAGTTGCTTGGGTGATGTTTCAAAGTCATAGAGCAGGAAAAGTGAGGACAAACGGAATTTTTCTTTTTCTTCTACGACTTCTAGATCCCGAGATAAATCGATTCAAAAAATACCGGTAAATCGTGAACTTTGACGTCACATCAAATGTCCCGAGCAAAGCTCCCTCGCAGGCAACACATTAATGTGTTTGTGCGCATACGTTTCTGCGCAGTTCTTTCTGCTCCTACGCTAGTGTGCTTGCATAGTGGCGCTACCTAACGGACGAAAAAAAACAACTGCGTAAAGTCTGACGTCACACATATTTGAACTCTTTCATTAGAACCGAAAATGAAAATTGAATTTTCGACCTTTTACAGTTATTTTTTCGAAGTTTTGACCTCAGATTCGGAGGTAATTTTTAATTTTTTATTAATTTATTCAAATTCCTATGTCCTCTCACAACTATTGTAAAGCCTACGCATTTTAACTGCCTAAATAATTTTAATAATATCGACTATTAGATATATTATACTTTAAACTTGTCTTATGAGGAGGATGCTTTCAACAGTACAGTAAATTTTGTCAGAAACGTGTTTTTCAAGACTTGAAAAAACTTTTTAATAGTACAGTAAACTTTGCCAGAAACGTGTTTTTCAAGACTTGGGGAAAAAAATTAACGTCCACTTTCAGGAATATAATTAGTTTTTCTTTCTTCTCCCATTCATTTTGACCTTTGAGTCCGACAAAATAGCCGGCTGTATGATCAAAACTTGCTAAAATTATTGAATTTTATAAGATTTCCTTCAACACGTTTACGTTTGAAAATGTCTTCCTCATAAAATACCCACCTATGTCCTATTGAATTACCTACGTTATACGTTTTATGTACCTAACACTAAGCAGTGTTTCTCTTGTGGAAGCTTTTTTGAGTCATCCTTATTGCTCGCCAGCTTCCAATAAAATTCTCAACTCTACATTTTTTTTTTCTTTTTTTATTTATTATTTTTCGAGACACGCCATCCTGAATGTCAAAAAAAAAAGAAAGAAGAAAAAAAAAAAAAAAAAAAAAAAAAAAAAAAACCA
>NW_007381238.1:13479-17977 GCF_000475195.1 Diaphorina citri | reverse complement strand
TTATTTTTTTAATTATTAAAAAAAAGAGTTTTGATAGAGGGAACTGTATCTGCCGAGGTCTTATCGTCCCGAAATCGAACAGAGAAGGAAAACAGGATAGGAGAAAGCTAGCCGTTCAGAGAACGAACATTATCCGTTCAGGATAACATCCGCCCCGGGCGGGCCCAGTCCGTCTATTCTTAATATGTACCTAGGCTACTTTCGTGAGTTGGTACCTAAATGGCTCGTAATATCTGCGGATTTCCACAAGGAATAAGGTATACCTACACCTACTTGCAACTCGTTCATAAAAGGTAGGTAGATTGTTCAGGATAACATCCGCCCCGGGCGGGCCCAGTCCGTCTATTCTCAATATGTAGGCTACTTTCGTGAGTTGGTACTTAAATGGCTCGTAATATCTGCGGATTTCCACAAGGAATAAGGTATACCTACACCTACTTGCAACTCGTTCATAAAAGGTAGGTAGATTAGGTAGGTATAGGTACGGTATTGATGAATTTATCCGTGGAAGATGAAGGTATATGAAGTTACATGGTTTTTCTAGACTACTAATTATCTAGACTAGACTAAATTACCAATAAATAATTAGGTTGAGAAAAATGCGTAGTTTCTACGTACATAGTCATTTATTAGATTTACTACTCTTGCTACTACAAGAAACTTTAATTAAATACCTAAAGATGACATTTATTATGACAATTGAATTAGGTATGCTGGTTTGCCAGAACTACAAAAATAATCATAAAAAATTGATGGTAGGTAGGTACGATTGGAATTTATTATGACAATTGAATTAGGTATGCTGGTTTGCCAGAACTACAAAAATAATCATAAAAAATTGATGGTAGGTAGGTACGATTGGTTGTACGTACTTCTTCATAAAAAGAAATTAATACTTCTTACTTCGTAAAAAGAATTGGCTGTGAAATCAGGAAGAAATAATTCGGTTGAGAAAATGCGTAGTTTCTACGTACATAGTCATTTATTAGATTTACTACTCTTGCTACTACAAGAAACTTTAATTAAATAAAGGTGACATTTATTATGACAATTGAATTAGGTATGCTGATTTGCCAGAACTACAAAAATAATCATAAAAAATTGATGGTAGGTACGATTGGTTGTACGTACTTCTTCATAAAAAGAAATTAATACTTCTTACTTCGTAAAAAGAATTGGCTGTGAAATCAGGAAAGTCATGATGATCGCCAACATTCAAAACGGATGGGCACCCAAACCGTCTGACAGACCTCATAGACCTAGGTCTATCAGACCGTCTTAACGTGTGTGGCGGAAAAAGCTCGAGACCCAGGTCGGTCGGACTGAGCGTGTGTGGCGGAATAAGCTCGAGACTTAGATCTATCAGACCGTCTTAACGTGTGTGGCGGAATAAGCTCGAGATCTAGGTCTATCAGACCGTCTTAACGTGTGTGGCGGAATAAGCTCAAGACCTAGGTCTATCAGACCATCTTAACGTGTGTGGCGGAGAAAGGCACAAAAAGCCCACTCCGAGGCTTAGGTGTAGGGGCAAACAGCCCTAAAGGATGGGTTAAGCTACTACGAATCTACGAATCTCTAGGTCTATCAGACCATCTTAACGTGTGTGGCGGAGAAAGCTTAAGACCAGGATCTGTCGGGCATTGAACCACCGAGGGCCACAAATTTCAGCGAGCTGCACAGAAGATGTTGATGGCCCACACATTGAGAATGGCTGACCAAGTTCAAGAGATTACTCAATGTGATGGTCTGCCAGATTGGTTGACTTAACTGCCACGTGCAAATGTTAATGAGATGAGACCAGTAATTCATGAGGCAAATCGAGGGCCTGAGCCAATTCCTTGATTTATGTGGAATTGTTTTGTAAACGGACAAATTGTGATTGAAGATTTCTCTGAACAATGTTGCATTTAGTCTGTAAATCTGTTTCCGTCACAATAACTAAGCAGTCCAATTTTGATGAAATTCAAAAATTCAGCAGATATCAAACACATCGAAGGAATTTTTCTAGTTAAATTTCGGACTCGATCGGATATTTAGGGGCCGTCTTAACGTGTGTGGCGGAATAAGCTCGAGACCTAGATCTATCAGACCGTCTTAACGTGTGTGGCGGAATAAGCTCGAGACCTAGGTCTATCAGACCATCTTAACGTGTGTGGCGGAGAAAGGCACAAAAAGCCCACTCCGAGGCTTAGGTGTAGGGGCAAACAGCCCTAAAGGATGGGTTAAGCTACTACGAATCTACGACTCCTGGTGACATTTTTCTCCCTAACATTTCATACAAAAATAAAATTTATACTCGAGTATTATGTATTCAGTCCAGACTACCATCTTAGCTTAGCTCTCTCTCTCGCTCGCTCCCTCTCTCTCTCTCTTCCTTCGGATCTTCTTTCTTTTCCTCTTTTTCCACCCTTCCAATATTTCTTTCTCCCTCTACTCTTTTTCTTCTGCTCTCTACCCCTTCTTCTTTGGATATCACCTTCCTCTCTTTTACTTTCCTTATCCTATAGCTACCCAACCGGTCGATTGCAGATTGATTTCAAATCGATCGCGACCAGCACACCCTGGCAATATCATCTTACACACCCGATTACTCTAAACTTGTCTTAAAAAGGAGAACCAAAAGGCATCTATATTTTTGAAGTTCTGCACAATATATCTGCCTTTTGGTTCTCCTTTTCAAGTCGATCCACAGAACTTATATATATAATGACTGCTGAAACCCTCCAAGAGACTAAACTTGTCTCTCAGTGGGTAAGTTGATCACAAGACTGTATTGAAAATTCAAGTCGATCTTCCTCTGAAAAGGTTGGGTCCTATAGGAAGGAAAGTATTCCAAATTTGAACTGGACTCACTCACCCATCTGGTCACATTTCTCACTCTGTGGGTAAGTACATTTAATGAGGTGCTGACATTTATCAATCAAAAATCAAACGCTGGATTCATCAAATAAATTGTCTGAATTTATAATGAAGAGGCGGAGTAAAAGAAAAATGTGTGTAATAACCGCGGATGAGATAACAGGTTGATTTTATTTCTTTTTTAAACAAGCAACATGGGGCATTTGCAGCAAAAAAATAATAATAAGGTGGCCTACAGTTCTTTGAGGAACTTGTTTGTCTTTAAGAAAAGCATTAGGATAACAATGGAATCAGAATCTTTGTGAGGACATTAGAGAGGGCCGAAATGATGGAATCAAGCTCCAGCTACCTTTGAACATGGAATGCATGTAACCTGGCTCGGTGGAGGGCTAAACAGGAAGGCGCAGGTTCAATCCGAGCCTAAGAATGGAATTCATCTTGCTTTGTTTTTGAGCATTTGAGTACAGCGGTACCTACGTATATAACATAATAATAATAATATACATTGAAAAAAGATTTAAGAAGAAAAGTTTTCGCAACCCATTCAGCATATTGCTGGTGTCGGGTTGTAATTTATAAAAGGGAACATTATTAAAGTGTGTTGACCATAAATATATGTATACATAAAAAGAAAAGTAATTTGTATTGTTTATTGAACATAATAATAATAATATACATTGAAAAAAGATTTAAGAAGAAAAGTTTTCGCAACCCATTCAGCATATTGCTGGTGTCGGGTTGTAAAGTATTTACATAAAGGTAAGATTACAGTGCGGGCGTGTCTTGAGTAATATCTACAATTTACTGGGCCACTAGTAAATTACTGGTAGGTACTCCTGTTTTTGACCCCCATGTTATGAGTCCAAAGGGTCAATAAAGAGCCCCATTTAGGTCCGCGAATCATCCAATAAGATATAATTTTGAATGTAGGTTCTATTTGTATTTGTCTATCCTTGACCTTTTGAACTTGCTCATTTGATAAATTCCATGTTAAACGGGGCATTCTACAGGGTACCTACCTACGTATAACCTTCACTCATAGGTATTTAATTTAGATATCCCTTGTAAATAAAGCCGTATTTTACTGTGACTTTTTTTTTATTTTTTTATTCATCATACAAAATTTTTCTTTGGACTAGTTTGGACGCAATGGCGCCACCACAAACGCTGCCAGTCCAAACTAGTCCAAGAGAAATTTCGTATGATGACTAAAAAAAAGTCACATAATAATAAAAGAAATAGGTATGTACCTATTTTTTTGTTATGTTCAACACAGGACACGTAAGAGTGGTTTTAATCCTGACTAGCAGTTTCGACTACCTCGTAGACTTCCCTTAAAAAGGTCCAGTCGACTACAGGGTAGTCGAAACTCCGAGTTGGGATTTAGTAAGTATACAGTGTTAAATATAACAAAAAACAAATGTAAATAGTAACAGGTAGGTGTCTAGACTCTAATCTTTTGTTAATAGCTAACACGGGCAGATACCTACTGTTCTCCTCTATTGTTTGGTGAGTAGGCACCTGGTGACCCATGTACAACAACTACAACTGCTTCGACCTATTCGCCAATTACTCTAGAACGCAAAAAAAAACAAAAAAAAAAAAAAAAAAAAAAAAAAAAAAAAAAAACGGACAGTCT
>NW_007381238.1:0-12997 GCF_000475195.1 Diaphorina citri | reverse complement strand
CAAACAAAAAAAAGAATAAATCATAAAAAAAAAAAAAAAAAAAAAAAAAAAAATATGGCAGAAAATGTCGCACTTTACATTTCACAAAATATAAATCAATCAAGCGTACCGAGAGGTGCGCGAACGTTAAGGATGTATTAACACGAAACGGAGTTTCAAGGTTTTACATAATTATTACAGGGAAAAAATTCTAAATGAACGCTGAATATTTAGCAAGACGTTCAATTTTGGGGAAATGTGAAGTTTAAAGTTGTAAGGCAGCCCTGGTACCTTCTTCACATAATTCTCTGTCGGATAGGACTGGTAGTCCATTGCGAATGATAGTCGTATGATACGAAGTATCTTGCAAATGTATCTTCACATCTGATTGGTTTTTATTTGCTAAATCTAACACCTTATTTGCATAATCTCAATCGACTGTCGGAATCGTAATGTGTGTTATTTAGCAGCTTATAATACTAATTATATGCGATTCCAATTTGCGATATGTGCGAAATGCGATATTACAAACAGGACAGACTGCCATAGTAGAAAATCTCGTCGATGATTGGTCAATTCGAATACTTGCTTCTTGCAATCTCATTTGCGATTAAAAAAAAAAAAAATCTTTGTATAATGCTTTTTATTTTATTAAACACTTAATCAGGTATCTTCTTTCCATGAGTATGTGTTGGATTACCTATCTACCTTTTATAAGTTATTAGGTGCTTCCGTCTAATTATGTATATTTTGTATTATGTAAATCTCTTGTCCGTAGATGAGTAGATTATGCGAATAAGTTCTGAGATTGGATCTAAAATTTTAGATCACCTAAAGGACACTGCAATAAATAACAATGTTACCTAAGGACGAGCCGAATGAGAGAAATTAGCTAATAATAGACCAATTTTGTTTGTTTGTAAACAATGTTAAAATGATTTAAGTACAATTTTCAAATGATTGTGAACACTCACGGGTATAATCACGTTAGGTTCGATTGCCGAGTGCAACTGTTTATTTATTGGTTTTGTTGGGAGAATCCAAGATAAGATTGAATAGAAAGTGAATAACAATAAGGAAAAATATTTGTTTAAAAAAAGTTATGTATGAGGAAAAGCAAACAAATTTACCAATGTTTTTAGTCAACAAAAAAAAAGAGGTATTTGGAAAGTTCAATTTAATTACAAAACTGTCAAACTTGTAAAAAAAATCTCGATCTAACGGTTCTCAATCAAAATTAGTTGGGAGCTGTACGTCGCTGCCCAACAGTTCACTTCAAACTGAGGTTCACGGGATTAGATCTAAACTGAGCAGCCGAGCTCTAACAACAAGGTCCTAAGGTGTATACCTGAGTTTAATTAGTTGGGAGCTGTACGTCGCTGCCCAACAGTTCACTTCAAACTGAGGTTCACGGGATTAGATCTAAACTGAGCAGCTGAGCTCTAACAACAAGGTCCTAAGGTGTATACCTGAGTTTAATAAGTTGGGAGCTGTACGTCGCTGCCCAACAGTTCACTTCAAACTGAGGTTCACGGGATTAGATCTAAACTGAGCAGCTGAGCTCTAACAGCAAGGTCCTAAGGTGTATAGGTACCTACCTGAGTTTAATTAAACGACCGGAATACAAAGCCAAGGCATTACTCGGTGATACTGTGAGATGTGCTCGTGATCGCTTAGTAAGCATTGAGGTGAATGCCTCACGCACTCTGCCATTCAACCCTTGGAGATCTGTTTGTGTCGTTAAATATACTTGAACTTGAACCAATGAGTATGAAATTCCACGCCACAGTTGGAAATTAAATTGTTGTTGACGGTGTTGGTTGTTGTTGTTAACGCTTGCCACATCAAGCAGTCTTCAGGCCGAGGAAGGTTGCCGCCGCTACGGGATATGTCCACAGCGAGGTGGGGTGCAAGTTTGTCGGATTGTCCGGGCGAACCGAGCTTGGCGAACGAACTGGTTGCAAATTAAGTGATGTAGGAATCCTTCAAAATCAATAGAAGAGGTCCTAGCAGAAGAAGATCCAGGCTTGCCAATTTGAGATGCTGCGCGCTGAACGAAATAAGAATAGTCATGATGATCGCCAACATTCGAAACGGATGGGCACCCAAACCGTCTGACAGACCGCATAGACTTAGGTCTGTCAGACTAAACGTGTGTGGCGGAAAAAGCTCGAGACCCAGGTCGGTCGGACTGAGCGTGTGTGGCGGAATAAGCTCGAGACCTAGGTCTATCAATTGTACGAGTATACGGTTTTGTCTGCAGACTTATCTTCCAACTTGATCACACAATCTTTCGACATGTCGCCCTATGTATGTACTGTACCTATACGAGTATAAGGCAAGTTTCAGCTGTATACAAGTGCGATCTGTCGCATTGTTTTGAGACCAAGTTGGAAGATGAGTCTTCAGACAAATCCTATTACGTCTGAGCCGGGCTTTTTTTACAAGTGCGATCTGTCGCATTGTTTTGAGAGTTTGAGACCAAGTTGGAAGATGAGTCTTCAGACAAATCCTATTACGTCTGAGCCGGACTTTTTTTGATATCAAGAGTGATTAGGAAAATCATTTGTAACAGTCAATTCCTGACGGAAGAACAGAATTTCATTAAAACGCTTTTCCTCCTCAGATGGGACTAAAGAGTTTCTTTACCCAAGCAATAGGCTACTACCTACTATTATATTGTCAAATTCTCAAATAATATTGAGTATGAACTTGCTCATCTCGGCTGAGATTGAACCTACGCCCTCCTATTTACGTAGCGAGTCTTTTAACCACTGCCACCAAGACAGGTGGTGTAGCTAAATCTGCCAATCAGAATCGAGAACAGTAGAAACAAACTTTGACTATGGAGACAATTTTTTTACAAGCTATAAAATTAAAAGAACCAAAGTCAGTTTTAGTTATGTAGGTAAATAATAAATATATTAATTTTTTATATCACTTCAAGTACAATAATAGGTAAGTAGGTATAACAAAAACAAAATTTTCCACCATGCCAGAATAAAAATCCCAGACAATAATTTCGGGGTACCATTCTATTGTAGAAGGTCCATCACCTGTTGCTAGGCAACATGGGCGATGAAACCAAAAATCAACAACGTACATAATATAAACATATCTACATATCAAAAGATTCAAAAGGAGAAAATAGTAGTATGAAGTTGACATGTTAAGGCAATAGACAGCGTAAGTTTGACGTCACAAAGAATACTGATGTTCGGACAGACGGTAGTTTGTTAGGTTTTTAAACGTGTATATTCCAATAATATTTTTCCTCTCGTCAACAAAAAAAAAACTCATTATTTATTGAGGGCAAAACTCAGGGGGGCAGCTGGGCCGACTGGGAATTGAATGCCACGATCCCACCGTTGTTCTCAGACCAGCCGCGAACCGCCGTTCCACCGTCGGAGACCACCCCTAGTTTCCGGAGCCTCCGCCACTTTATAGGCGCAATGAGGGCGCCTGATCCCCCTCAGCCCGGTGGTTGCCTTCCTAGAGCGGTAAAAAAACAAAAAAAAAAAACAACAACTAATGCCCGATCTTACCACACACAGTGTAAGTCAAATGGGTGACGTCAAAGAAAACCCTTGACACTGTGTTAACTCAGCGGTAAGATCCCGCCATAATAGGTACAATACGAGGTCAAAACGGGTTTAACTATTTGATAGTTTTTAACTTGTGATTTTGTTTTACATTTTCACTTGATATCTTTTCTGTGTTTTTCTCCTGGTGAATTTTTCTCCCTAACATTTCATACAAAAATAAAATTTATACTCGAGTGTAGTGATGGGTATATAAATACCCGGGTACTTATTTTTGGGGTTTATAAATACCCGGGTATTTTCAAGAAGCGCCTCAGTCAAATTGTGCCCGGGAAATTAAAAAAAAATCAAGTGACGATGTTTTTTGTTTATTTTTCTTCTTTTTTTTAAAAACATACCGGTATTAAATACCCGCTTGAGACCAGGATCTGTCGGACCGTCTTAACGTGTGTGGCGGAGAAAGCTTGAGACCAGGATCTGTCGGACCGTCTTAACGTGTGTGACGGAGAAAGCTTGAGACCAGGATCTGTCGGACCGTCTTAACGTGTGTGGCGGAGAAAGCTTGAGACCAGGATCTGTCAGGCATTGAACCACAGAGGGCCACAAATTTCAGCGAGCTGCACAGAAGATGTTGATGGCCCACACATTGAGAATGGCTGACCAAGTTCAAGAGATTACCGAATGTGATGGCCTGCCAGATTGTTTGACTTAATTGCCACGTGCAAATGTTAATGAGATGAGACCAGTAATCCATGAGGCAAATCGAGGGCCTGAGCCAATTCCTTGATTTATGTGGAATTGTTTTGTAAACGGACAAATTGTCATTGAAGATTTCACTGAACAATGTTGCATTCAGTCTGTAAATCTGTTTGTGTCACAATAACTAGTCCAATTTGATGAAATTCAAAAATTCAGCAGATATCAAACACATCGAAGGAATTTTTCTAGTTAAATTTCGGACTCGATCGGATATTTAGGGGCCCCATACAGTCCTTTTTCCCCGAGTACCACAGTTCACTGAACTACTCGTTTAAAATCTACCTATGCGTTTGATTTTATGTTCACTTCTTTATTGTATATCCCTCCCCCAAGTATTTCTATTGAAAGTAACAAAGCCAGTTGAGGGACCACAATGAAATTTGTTCAAACATTTGAATCAACCTGCCCCTTACTCGCTTTGACATCATAAAATATCCAATACAGGGATGATTTTAGGGATGTTTTAAATCTACAGGGATGATAGATACACCATGATATCTTTAAAACAGGGATGATTTTATGGAATATTTTCAATTTACAGGGATAATATTAGGTTAATTAGGTTCATGTCATCAGGGAAGGTCGATATACTATCCCACCTAAGACATTCAGAGGAACCCAAATTTATTCATGTAGTAAAAACATCTGACTAAAGTTTGGGGCATTCTCCACCATCAATCTACTTTTGACCAAAGGGGCCCCCCAGGTGTCACAGTCCGCGTGTGGAGTGCGGAGTCATTCGTGGAGCAGGCCACTGACCCTTCATTAAACAGTTCTTCTTCCTGCTTCAATTAACGTCACCTTGTTCCAGTGGTTTTGCTAAGATGTCCAAGTCAGTTCAACTATTAAACTAGAGCGTCAATTAGTCCCGAAGGCTGAGTGGATTCTAATTTAGCAAAACTGGTCCCTTTATGTCCAAACCATAGCTAGATATTTTTATTTTTCTTTTTCTCAAGAGAACCAGAACTCATTTAATATTCCGAAAGTGATAATGAATTATTTCACTCTAAACAAATACAGTCGAACCTGTCTAAGTGGGAAATCTAGATAACTGGAAAAAAAATTGTGGCCCCTTCATTTTTTTACTAAAAAACCTGTTCAAATAATGGGAAAATCGAGCCTCTATAAGTGGGAATGACTTTTTCTGGATACTTGGTCCGGAGCCTCTGTAAGTGGGAAAGGTTGCCTTTTTCCTAGGTCCGGAGCCTTCAGCGGACCTCTATAAGTGGGAATTCGTAGGAAAGCATAGTAACCCTTACTGACAGATTCCTCTTCCTCCAAACCAGTGTTCACATTTATCTTTATAAGTGGGAATAGGAAAACGGCAACCTTTCTAAGTGGGAAACTTTTCAACTGGGAAACCTGGATAAGTTGGAAAATTTGTCAGTCCCTTGGATTCCCACCTAGACAGGTTCGACTGTAGTTTTATAATGTGAAAATTTATAATCAAGCCCCGCAATTTATAACTCATATTGAACTCAAACTAGATATTTAAAATTCAAACAAATGAAACAATTTATAAACAAGCCTCCATTACTCGAATACCTCCAGTCAATCTGAAACGGTCATCAAACTCAAGATTTAAATCCTCAAACTAGTTTTTTAGTCCGTCCTTCCTTTATTATTACTAATAATAAAAGGTATAGTGGACGGACTATTGTATTCGCTTCGGTGTCTGTCTGTCAGTCTGTCTGTCAGTCTGTCTGTCTGTCTGTCTGTCCCCATAGAAGGACTTATCCAAACCTGGTCGACCTATATATCAAATTAAAGGTCTCCCATGATTAATTCACCGGGTATGGAGTTTGATATTCATACGCGACTTGAAAAAGTTCATACTGGATAAATATTCACGCAACTTCAAACTTCAGAAATATTAATGTTCTTAATTGAGATATAAAATTAAAATTTTCAAGAGATTTGAGAGAAGGAACTGGAACTGCAAGGTCTTATCGTCCCAAAAGCTAAGGGTCCACACATAATCGACTGGTCATCGATCGATGTCGACTGTCACGTCCACACTGACTCGACAACATAGATTCACCTCGTCGATCGACGGCCGGTCGACTATGTTTGGACACACCTTAAGAAAGAAGGAAGATGGGATAGCAGAAAGGCAGTCGTTCCAAAAACTAACCATATATGTTGAGGATAAAATCCGCCCCGGGCAGGAATCGAACCCGCGACATAGCGCTCACAAGGCAAAAGATTTTCTGATGAGTCATGTCTTTAGACCTCCCAACACTTTTCGAGATAGAACATCAAAATTAAGCGGTTCTACTCAAAATTCAATAGGAACCAAAAAAAACAACAACCTGTTTTATTCAAAATTCATTAGGAACCAAAAACTAAACTCTTTTACACAAAATTCGATTTGATTAGGTAAGTTTTTCGTCCTGAGGTCCTTCATAGACAAACCCGGGCAGGAATCGAACCCGCGACATAGCGCTCACAAGGCAAAAGATTTTCTGATGAGTCATGTCTTTAGACCTCCCAACACTTTTCAAGATAGTACATCAAAATTAAGCGGTTCTACTCAAAATTCAATGGGAAAAAAAAACAACTGTTTCGCTTAAGTAAACACAAAATTCGATTTGATTAGGTAAGTTTTTCGTCCTGAGGCCCTTCTTAGACAAAATTCCTTCATTCCTTCATCCATTCACATGACACCGGTATAATAACCTGTCCGAAGACCAAACTGTCATAGTCCGAGGGATTTTAAACGCATCGCCCGATGGCAAAGTTCTCGGAAATCTCTATTTCGGACAATCTTGAATTCCTATTTCTGACCAAACAGCCTCATTATGTAACTTTAATCGCTGATTGATATATCAAGAACTGTTAAAAATTCCTTCATCCATTCACATGACACCGGTATAATAACCTGTCCGAAGACCAAACTGTCATAGTCCGAGGGATTTTAAACGCATCGCTCGATAGCAAAGTTCTCTGAAATCTCTATTTCGGACAATCTTGAATTCCTATTTCTGACCAACAGCCTCATTATGTAACTTTAATCGCTGATTGATATGAAGAACTGTGAGGGGCTATGAAACAAAAGTAGATCCACGGTCACTATAAATAGGTACCGAGATAATTATAACGTGTCTACCTATCTACCTGAATGTATAATCTAATCTCCACATACCTACACTACAATATAGACCTACATGTAAAGTGTAGGTACGTATAATCTAATCTCCACATACCTACACT
Organism: Diaphorina citri; assembly: GCF_000475195.1. Lineage (NCBI taxonomy): Eukaryota > Metazoa > Arthropoda > Insecta > Hemiptera > Psyllidae > Diaphorina > Diaphorina citri. The sequence continues at coordinate 5,504 of NW_007381238.1, read as the reverse complement.
ACAATATAGACCTACATGTAAAGTGTAGGTACAATGTATAGAAATAGAAATACGTGGAAATCTATTATGTAAGAATGATTACGTATACGCAGGGACAATGTGTTTACTTAAGCCTGGTCCCCATGTTACGATTTGTCTATAAACTTATCTTCCAACTTGGTCTCACAATCAACATATCGTACGAGTATACGGTTTTGTCTGCAAACTTAATATCTTCCAACTTGATCACACTGTGGCTGTGTAGGTACAATGTATAGAAATAGAAATACGTGGAATTCTATTATGTAAGAATGATTACGTATACGCAGGGACAATGTGTTTACTTATGCCTGGTCCACATGTTACGATTTGTCTATAAACTTATCTTCCAACTTGGTCTGACAATCTTTCGATGATCGTATATTTGTACGTTTTATCTAAACTTATCTTCCAACTTGGTCTCACAATCAACACATTGTACGAGTATACGGTTTTGTCTGCAGACTTATCTTCCAACTTGATCACACAATCTTTCGACATGTCGCCCTATGTATGTACTGTATACATATCAACTTGGTCTCACAATCAACATATCGTACGAGTATACGGTTTTGTCTGCAAACTTAATATCTTCCAACTTGATCACACTGTGGCTGAAACTCGAGAGTTTAGCCACATATTTTTGTAAAGATTTTGATTTAGTTTTCCCGAATAAAATTCAGTCGATATCAAGATTTCCACACGAAACTTTTCCTCCTGTCTTTTCCTTTCAATGTCTCTCGAAGGAGATCATAACTCCTCAACACAATCTTTCGACATGTCGCCCTATGTATGTACTGTATGTGTATACTACGAGTATAAGGCAAGTTTCAGCCGTATACAAGTGCGATCTGTCGCATTGTTTTGAGAGTTTGAGACCAAGTTGGAAGATGAGTCTTCAGACAAATCCTATTACGTCTAAGCCGGGCTTTTTTTTGATATCAAGAGTGATTAGGAAAATCATTTGTAACAGTCAATTCCTGACAGAAGAACAGAATTTCATTAAAACGCTTTTCCTCCTCAGATGGGACTAAAGAGTTTCTTTACCCAAGCAATAGGCTACTACCTACTATTATATTGTCAAATTCTCAAATAATATTGAGTATGAACTTGCTCATCTCGGCTGAGATTGAACCTACGCCCTCCTATTTACGTAGCGAGTCTTTTAACCACTGCCACCAAGACAGGTGGTGTAGCTAAATCCGCCAATCAGAATCGAGAACAGTAGAAACAAACTTTGACTATGGAGACAATTTTTTTACAAGCTATAAAATTAAAAGAACCAAAGTCAGTTTTAGTTATGTAGGTAAATAATAAATATATTAATTTTTTATATCACTTCAAGTACAATAATAGGTAAGTAGGTATAACAAAAACAAAATTTTCCACCATGCCAGAATAAAAATCCCAGACAATAATTTCGGGGTACCATTCTATTGTAGAAGGTCCATCACCTGTTGCTAGGCACGTCAAAGAAAACCCTTGACACTGTGTTAACTCAGCGGTAAGATCCCGCCATAATAGGTACAATACGAGGTCAAAACGGGTTTAACTATTTGATAGTTTTTAACTTGTGATTTTGTTTTACATTTTCACTTGATATCTTTTCTGTGTTTTTCTCCTGGTGAATTTTTCTCCCTAACATTTCATACAAAAATAAAATTTATACTCGAGTGTAGTGATGGGTATATAAATACCCGGGTACTTATTTTTGGGGTTTATAAATACCCGGGTATTTTCAAGAAGCGCCTCAGTCAAATTGTGCCCGGGAAATTAAAAAAAAATCAAGTGACGATGTTTTTTGTTTATTTTTCTTCTTTAAAAAAAAAAAAAATATCCGGGTATTTACCCACCCTGGGGGTATACCCAATTTTTATTTACCCACCCAATTTTTATTTACCCACCCAGTGGGTATTTACCGACGACCCATCACTACTCGAGTGTTATGTATTCAGTCCAGGTTACCATCTTAGCTCGCTCGCTCCCTCTCTCTCTCTCTTCCTTCGGATCTTCTTTCTTTTCCTCTTTTTCCACCCTTCAAATATTTCTTTCTCCCTCTACTCTTTTTCTTCTGCTCTCTACCCTACCCCTTCTTCTTTGGATATCACCTTCCTCTCTTTTACTTTCCTTATCCTATAACAGGGCTGCCCAACCGGTGGATTCAAATCGATAGCGACCAGCACACCCAGCAGTGTTTCAACCTGGCAATATCATCTTACACACCCGATTACTCTAAACTTCTCTTAAAAAGGAGAACCAAAAGGCATCTATATTTTTGAAGTTCTGCACTGCACAATATATCTGCCTTTTGGTTCTCCTTATCAAGATGATCCACAGAACTTATATATATAATGACTGCTGAAACCCTCCAAGAGACTAAACTTGTCTCTCAGTAGGTAAGTTGATCACAAGACTGTATTGAAAGATACTGCTCGCATAGGACTGAAAAGTCCCTTTACTCCAGCAGTAGGCTACTACTATTATTGTGGTCAAATTCTCAAATTATATGAGGAAAAAATTCCATACCTCGGCTGGGATTGAACCCACGCCCTCCTGTTTACTAGGCGACCGCCTTGACCACTACAGCACGAAGGCAGGTGTAACAGGTGACTGCTGAAACCCTCCAAGAGACTAAACTTGTCTCTCAGTAGGTAAGTTGATCATAAGACTGTATTGAAAATTCAAGTCTTCCTCTGAAAAGGTTGGGTCCTGTAGGAAGGAAAGTATTCCAAATTTGAACTGGACTCACTCACCCATCTGGTCACATTTCTCACTCTGTGGGTAAGTACAAGGCAGGCACGCTCCAAATGGACCGGATGGACTTTTCGGTCTCCTCGGTTGAGTGCAAAGTCTTCTGAAGACTTCGACACAGGTTCGATTCCCGTTGCTTGAGCTGAGCGTATTCCTTTTTCAGCTTGAGCCGTTTCTCTTGCAGACTTTTCATTTTGGAGCGGAGCAGTTGAATTTCTTTGTTCTGGTCTGGAGAGAAACGGGAAAAAATATACATAGGCATTCTTCTTGAGCCGTTTCTCTTGCAGACTTTTCATTTTGGAGCGGAGCAGTTGAATTTCTTTGTTCTGGTCTGGAGAGAAACGGGAAAAAATATGCCTAGGTATTAGTTGATATTAATACTTATAAGAGGGTAACTGTCAGATCATTTTCTCTCTACTTAAGTACACTACACATTAAATGGACGCCCGTCGGTCGGACCAATCTAGTCCGACGGCGACGGAACAAAAGGGAATATGAAATGACTACAAATTATCAAAAAAGAAGAGAAGAACACAATAGCTTTTACTCTTCACAGTTGGGGGAGGGTCTTTTTTTACTAATCTGGTCAATTTGTCAATTTGTTCCTTTTTTGTTAGCTTTCTTTTTCTTATGTGCAATTTTTTACAGTTTACACTGATGATGCCAGCAATGGCGAAACATGTCTGTTTGTTTGAATAAACAATGATCATTTTCTCTCTACTTAAGTACACTACACATTAGATGGACGCCCGTCGGTCGGACCAATCTAGTCCGACGGCGACGGACCAAAAGGGAATCTGAAATGACTACAAATTATCGAACATAATTTAGTCTGTTTTGATCCGGCTTAGAGGAAGGTTTCTGTGAACTCTGAAAATAATAATAATGATAATGATGGATGATGTGAAAAATAAAAGTATATGGGTCCTTGGGTCCCAATCAGACTTACCTATCATGGTGCGCACCACAGAGGCAATATTATCCTCCATGGTGAGGGGAGGGGGGGAGGGGGGAAGTTGGTTAGGGAGGGTTCGGGAGGGGGCAGCATCCAGACTGGACTCATCCAGGGAGAGACAGGAGTTTGACTCGTTCACCGCCAGATGGCCACTTTGTTCTACTGCCTGGGGAGAAAAGCGGACAATTTTTCAAGTTGATTTTCTTCTTCTTCCTTCTTCTTCTTTTTACTTTATCCCCCTCGTATTATCTCATACAGGTAGCCTTGAGAATTTCATTTTTGTAAATTACAATAAATTGATTTTTTTTTTAAAGAGGTTTCCGACAGGTTCCCTCAGTGAAACCTCTTGAAGAGTAACAACGGAGGTCTTATTGGATTTCTCCTATTGTCTTCCTTCTCTCTTCGATTTCGGGAAGATAAGACCACTCTGTCTTCCTTCTCTCCTCGTTTTCGGGACGATAAGACCTTAGCAGTTACAGTTCCCTCTATCAAACCTCTTAAAAAAAAATAATAAAAAAAAAATAAAATAATAATAATAGCACTCACCTGAAAATGCTGTCGACCGTTGAGGTGTTCCCGCTTGTTGTGCAGCGTGGTAAACCACTGATCACAAACTCTACAGTACAGTTCTTCATTGTCTTCTTCCTCTTCATCTATCTCATCCGTGGCATCCGTAGCGATGTCCGATTCTTCCGTACCGTTAGCTTGTAAACCTGAGGGATCCCTACACGACGCTCTTCCGATCTTAAGTGGTAGCTTGTGGCCGAATGGAAGGTAAAACCTCCCCTGGTTTTATACGTCCCACTGTCCCGTCCCTCTGACGTCCCACTGAAGACCTTAGCAGTTAAACAGTGATGTTGAATTTCTAAACAAATTTACTTTTAGTAGTGCAATAGTCCAAAACTTAAATGGACGCGGCACACAAGGGATCAGGAAGAGATCGCCTTAACATAATAATAACTTACTTTTAACTCGTTTCCTCCTCAAATAGCTCTGGTAAGCGTCTGACTTGCGATAGACTTTGAGTTCTTCACGATATCGCTTCTTGTCCACTTCTGCTCTGTCTAGATATACTTTCTTCTCGGGCAGAGACAGCTTACTCCATTCGTTACCGAGCAGTTTGGTCACCTGAAAGAACAATAAAATCAAATAGCTCTGGTAAGCGTCTGACTTGCGATAGACTTTGAGTTCTTCACGATATCGCTTCTTGTCTACTTCTGCTCTGTCTAGATATACTTTCTTCTCGGGCAGAGACAGCTTACTCCATTCGTTACCGAGCAGTTTGGTCACCTGTAAGAACAACAAAGTTGTAGTTGTTAAGCATCTTTGACCAACCAGATCTCAACTGCAGGTCTCTCTCTGTAGTCTGCCAACTACAGAGGAAGTTTGATTCCGTTTGACTTGGGCAATGGCTACTACAACAACAATAAAGTTTAGTCACCTCTAGACCTCGATCACGAACTTTAAAATAACTAATTGAAATCTAAAGTCTAGTCTAGTACCCACTGGCAACATTTTCATCAGAAACATTGTCTCTCAACAATTCCAGAAATGTGTTTTGCAACAATCCAACAGCTTTTCTATTCTACAGACTTATTTCTTGGCTTTTAGAATGCAATGAAAGTTGCTCAACATTTGTCTTTCAACAATTGCGCAACTGTTGGGAAAGAAATGTTCGTGGTGAGAACAAGGCTTAAGAAGGAATGAGTGCAAGCACCCTTGAGGTAGTTTTTATAGTATTCATAATTTCTCACCTCCGGGAATGGTAGGTCCTTATAGA
>NW_007381237.1:13583-15096 GCF_000475195.1 Diaphorina citri | reverse complement strand
AGAAGAGTGGAGTACTATACACTTGCACTAATACCTTTAACTAGCCTCGATATAGCTATAACTGGGACAGAAATTTAACAAAAAAACAAAAGAATGAAAACGGTGTGGTTAAAGAATATCTTCAGTTTGTAATAGTAGACAACGAATTCGTCATTTCGTCAAGAACTCTACAACTCAACATGGGAGACACCCAGGCCATTACAGAACTTAAAGTTTTGATAGCTGACTTTAGAATCGATACGCAGAGTAACAATGAGAAGACAAACCAGAAGGTCGACAGCATCTAGGAAAGTTTGGTACCGATGAGACGGGAGATAGATACTTTGTGCCAAAGGATTGAGAAACTTGACAAAATCAGTAGAAGGAAAAACCTTATCATTCATGGATTAACTGAAAGTCAAGGTGAGACACAAAATGACTTAGATAATACTATCCTGAACCTAATATCTAATGTTCTTCAAATCTCAGACTTCACAAAATCAGAAATTGACTACATAAGAAGATTTGGATCAGCCACCGAGAGCTCCAGACCAGTCATCTTTGGTCTGACTACAGAAAGGAGAAAATTTGAAATATTAAGAAACTCAAAATCTCTCAAAGGCACAAAAATATACATCAGGCAAGACCTCACGGACAAAGACAGAGAAGAAAGAAGAACTCTGGTGACACAAATGAAAAAGGAGAGAGAAAATGGAAATTTTGCTGTCATCAGGAAGAACAAGCTAATAATCAAGCCCAAGCACAACAAAGATGACAACATAATGGATTATAACCAAGGTACGGGCAACTCTAACAACAAAAGAGCACTGTCTGAATCCCCGAAGGTGAACACTGGAGGTAGCAAGAAGAAAGTTTTGCAACAGTCAAAAATCTCAGGCTACATACCCCAAATCTTGGACTCCAGCTCCTCAAAAAACTAGTTGCAGGGTGTCTCCATGATCCCAGAGATGCCCTTAATATCACCTTTTGGAACTTACAAGACCGAAAGAACCTCTTTGGACAAAAACACCAACAAGAGGGGAGAACAAGAGGGGGGAGTCCTTTATCTGCTTTGAATTACAAGTTGTTTACATTGGTGAGAAAGGCAATGTATAGGTACTATAGGAGGTCAATTTGATCAGTTGTTAGACTTGGTAGCAAATCGCTGTACCTAACTGCATTATTGGTCAGATTTTAGGTTGGTTATAGTGTACATTTTCATCATAGTCCAGTATGTATGTACCCACTACCCAATTCCATAAACTTAGGTATAGGTAAAGTAACACCATACTGTACCTTGAATTAGTATTATCAACAACTCATTTATTTGATAATGGGGTCCCTTTGTTAATTAGCTAATTATTTTTTCTCACTGTCCGATTTATTTGGAATTCGACCTGCCTTGGTTCTGTAGCACTCATTCTGAAAGGTCCTTATATTTTAAATACTTTCTATTTCTCATATGTTGGGATATTTTTTTTTCTTTTTTTTTTAGAATTAGCAAGGTTTTTAGATTTAATAGTACGATACTTTA
>NW_007381237.1:3325-10378 GCF_000475195.1 Diaphorina citri | reverse complement strand
TTTTTAGCTAAAGTTCACAACAAAAAATACTCCATCTCTCCTTTAGAACAGAACGAAAAAAAAGTGCATTTCTGACTGGACTTTGGTGATGGGGGTTTTACCCCTCCATTTGACGACAAGCTACCCACCTACTCATATTACTCTCACCTCATTTGTAATGGGTAGTTGGAATCTCGATTACACAGTAATTAACTACCCATTACACCAAATGTAATCGGAATTGCGACTTCAATTACTTTCATAGGAATTAGTAGTATCAAATACAATTACTTCGTGAAATGTAATGGGTAATCGCCACTACATTTAGTAGGCAGTAATTTGTAATTGCCCAAACTGATTAAGGAGCGCGGTAGCGCTCCGCCCCGCAACTACATGAGCTAGTAATTAGAATTAGGAATTAATTACATCAAGTAATCATTACTTCACAACTCTGCTGCAAGGATCACATATCGGGCCACAAAATCTCGATAGGAACGACACCCCCCAAAGATAAACTCCTTACAGAAATAGCGTACAGTTTCTACATTGACGACGGGCTGTTGGCGTGTTATCACGCGGTTTGGATAGTTTGGAACGATCGCCAATGGCCAGCTTTAATTAGCATTAATGGGACCAGAACCAACAAACAGGGCAATGGACCAAAAGACTGATACCCAACATCAAACCTTGGGTCCTCCGACAACACGGACACTAACATATAGAACAGCACAGGCACTGACAGTACACGGTAGCTTTGTATTGGTACGTTCCTAAAATGGATTAGAAAGAAACCTGACGACAGGTGCAAATATTGCACCTGTCGTCGATACAGAATACTGTTGATACAAAATACTGTATTAATGTAGAAAAGATGGGGAAAACTGAGTTTTGTTTAAAATTTTAGAAGAAATAAATTGTACACAAGATGATAGGTATTAGGTACCTAATTAAAATTTAAAACATTATTATTGTAACCCAATGTTGAACCTTTGGTTGGGACGTAACCTTCTACTACTACTCGGATAAGGTCTTAACAGGTTAACGACGTATCTGTACCCTATTTTTTTTTCTTCTTTTTTCAAGGAAGACATTGCTGACAAAATATGATCGAAAAGCACATACCCCTTTTTTAAAAAAAAAAAAAAAAAAAAAAAAAAAAAAAACAAAAACAAAGATGCTAAAAATGCCAACAAAGCCAATAATTTGAATGTGTAGTGTATTGAATCAACAACACTGTTGATGATATCTCGTACTGACTGAAGAAAAGTCTGCCAAATTCCCGGTAAATTACAGGGAGGTGGCTGCAAGGATCACATATCGGGCCACAAAATCTCGACAGGAACGACACCCCCCAAAGATAAACTCCTTACAGAAATAGCGAACAGTTTCTACATTGACGACGGGCCGTTGGCGTGTTATCACGCGGTTTGGATAGTTTGGAACGATCGCCAATGGCCAGCTTTAATTAGCATTAATGGGACCAGAACCAACAAACAGGGCAATGGACCAAAAGACTGATACCCAACATCAAACCTTGGGTCTTCCGACAACACGGACACTAACATATATGTAGAACAGCACAGGCACTGACAGTACACGGTAGCTTTGGATTGGTACGTTCCTGAAATGGATTAGAAAGAAACCTGACGACAGGTGCAAATATTGCAATCAGACCGACAGTCCAGAACACATGCTGGTCTCATTAATTTGTGGCTTGATTTCTGTTATAAAATCAAAGATTACAATAATACAATATTACAAACAAGAGTGCAGCACAATAATGTTACAATGGCATCATCAAAAAGAGCAAAACTGATAATGAACCTTGTAAAAAGGTCTCAACCAAGTAAGTGGCATCTTTTTATATTTTTATATATTTTATATTATTAGGTTTATGAAAAATAATTATCGATTCTGAAGACATTCAGAATTATCGTCCTATCTGTCTCCTCTCCCATCTCTGCAAGCTGATGACGAGGATTATTCTCAACAGAATACAAAGGACACTCGAAGACAACAGTTGCAGAGATCGAATACCGCGAATACCGCGAACAACCGCAGATACCGCGAGCAAACGCGAATACCACGAGCAAACCGCGAATAGGTGACTTATCACAGAAGAATCGATGAGGACCTTCCACTTATGAAAATGAATTAGTAAATTAAGTCCAAACTTCAAACCTATGGTCAAAATGTAAGATGCCCGTTCTGAGGCTTGGGTATAGGATCAAACAGCCCTAAAATTCGGGTTACGCTTATACGAATCTATCCATAGTATAATATAGGGCTGAACTCCGTACACAGTGCTCACTGCAGCATTGTAGGATTTTCCCAATATCTCAATAATCCTAAAATCCAATGTTTACCTAACATGCTGGCACCGGTCGCTATACGTATTTATATGTCATAACTACTCATTTTTCTCATGAGGCTGAGTGGGCCATTGTTCATACAACATTTGGACTGGCACCGGTCGCTATGCGCATTTACATGTCATAGCTACTCATTTTCCTCACGAGGCTGAGTGGGCCCCACGCAATAGCCAGTCACGGAATCAATCCTTTGCAGATACAAATTTCTTGACCCCGCCGGGAATCGAACCCGGGTCTCCCGCGTGCAAGGCGAGTGCAGTGACCACTACGCCAACTTGACCCCGCCGGGAATCGAACCCGGGTCTCCCGCGTGCAAGGCGAGCGCAGTGACCACTACGCCATGGGAGCTAACCGGTGAGGTTAATATGATAAAAGCCTATAGCTACAACAAAAAATTGCCCGATATGCTGATTCAATTGACGTTCGCTTCATTTCTCTAAGGGAGAAAATATCATTTTTGACAGAAATGTCTATTTCTCATTTCTCCCCTGTAATATTAGCCAGCCTAGTTAGCTTAGTTGGTAGTGCGTCTGCCTTGTAGGCGCTATGCCGCGGGTTCGATTCCCGCCCGGGGCGGATTTTATCCTGATGGGAGGGGGAGACATAATAGTCCAGAAATTGAACTCAGCCTACGAGGGTTTTCCGTATAAGTATAAAAGCATTGCAAACCAAGTGAAAAAGTAGTAACTTTTGTGTAACAAAAGAGTTGGCGGCATTTTACCGCCATGTATGTGAAGAAGGATATGTGCTTCGGATTTTCCGAGTATCTTTCAAATTGGTCCAAATTGTCTTGCAGCTTCAACGTCAGACTGTCGTAGTTAGCGCGGACTATTTCTAATATCTGAAACAAAATATAAATGAGGAGGTCTTTAGAAGAAGGGCCCATTTTCTGTAATTAAAAAAAAAAAAATAAATAAATAAAAAAATCAAAAAATCAACTAATACCTAAAGACAATTTGCACATCATAATTAGGGCCCAAACGGTCCTACTAGGCCCTCAGAGGGGCTCTTGTTCTGAGTTAATTCTACAGCTCACTGAACCACTATTTCGTAGAGATAAAACATTTGCTACATTGGACATTATGGGTGATTCTTGTTCCTGATATTTTGAATCTTTCTTGTGACTTTATGGGTCTTTTCTTGGTTGTAAATTTATGGGGTTCCTTGGTTACTTTATGTAATGAATTATGTGTCCTTTTTAAGTCTTTCTGTCTTATGATTTACTTACTTGGTCTTCTGAAGGGGTGGACAGCGCCTGTTTGGCGGAGGGGCTCTTGTTCTGAGTTAATTCTACAGCTCACTGAACCACTATTTCGTAGAGATAAAACATTTGCTACATTGGACATTATGGGTAATTCTTGTTCCTGATATTTTGAATCTTTCTTGTGACTTTATGGGTCTTTTCTTGGTTGTAAATTTATGGGGTTTCTTGGTTACTTTACGTAATGAATTATGTGTCCTTTTTAAGTCTTTCTGTCTTAGGATTTACTTACTTGGTCTTCTGAAGGGGTGGACAGCGCCTGTTTGGCAAGCCAGGCGTCGATTTTAGGCGCCAAATGATTGATGATGGCGCGTACATTGATCAGACTATTGGTCAACAGCAGGGCCGAATGTTTGAAGCTGGAGTCTATCGTGGAATGTTTGAAGGCCATCGAGTACAGGGTGTCGAAAATGACGTGCACCCGAATAATCTCGTAGTAGAGTTCATCGTAACAGGAGGGAGACGGGAGGAACGTGTCCCCGTATGTGATGAACAGATTGAAGATGTTGATGACCTGTGTTGAGTGAACGAGATGATATTAGTTTTTGATAGTGTCACTAGAGCTACCCAGTAACTTCTCGGCAAACAAGCCCAATCCGAGGTTTAGGTGTAGGAGCAAACGGCCCCAAAAGACGAAAGCTTAACCTCTTCTTGCACGATATTTTTTTTAGACAAAAATATTTTTCTTGATTTATTATACATTTTTGGAATCAGCTTGACGAGAGCTTTCCAAAAATACCTATTTCGACCCCCTCGGATGACATTTTTTTTCCTGGCATCATGTGATGCCTCGGTGCAAGAAGAGGTTATACGAATCCACCCAGTAACTTGCAAAAATAAACAAAAGGTCGACCGAAATGGTTATGCCAGCGGCAGTTACACGTTGAATGTACAGTTTCCGATGGATCATTGAATTAAGCAACGTTCCGCGTGGTGGGTATCCGGATGGAAGACTATCTGGGCAATGCCGTGATTCAGGCTTTTCCCTGCCCCACTCGGGCTGGGTGAGGTTAATATGTAAAATGTAATGTAAATGCAGTTTCTTTGTGTTATTATGTCACAACTTTGGTGCTCACTGCAGCATTGTAGGATTTTCCCAATATCTCAATAATCCTAAAATCCAATGTTTACCTACCATGCTGGCACCGGTCGCTATGCGCATTTATATGCCATAGCTACTCATTTTCCTCAGTTTCGTGTCGCATCCTTGTCACATTTGACATTTACATACCAAATTTCAAGTCTCTAGCTCTTACCGTTCTCGAGATATTTTGTTTACAGACAGACAGACAGACAGACAGACAGACAGACAGACAGACAGACAGACAGACAGACAGACAGACAGACAGACAGACAGACAGACAGACAGACAGACAGACAGACAGACAGACAGACAGACAGACAGACAGACAGACAGACAGACAGACAGACAGACAGACAGACAGACAGACAGACAGACAGACAGACAGACAGACAGACAGACAGACAGACAGACAGACAGACAGACAGACAGACAGACAGACAGACAGACAGACAGACAGACAGACAGACAGACACACAGACACACACACGGACCAATGGCTGAAACTTTGGATTTAGGCTCTAGGGACCTCAAAACGTGTTTTGACACTGAAATCTGACCATCGAAAATTTGACCCGATTACATTCCTTTCCTTCCTATAGGATAAGGAAAGTAAAAATTGCCCAATATGCTGATTTAATTGACGTTCGCTTCATTTCTCTAAGGGAGAAAATATCATTTTTGACAGAAATGTCTATTTCTCAATTCTCCCCTGTAATATTAGCCAGCCTAGTTAGCTTAGTTGGTAGTGCGTCTGCCTTGTAGGCGCTATACAGTTCCCTGTGGAAAACCCCTTAAAAAAAAAAAAAAAAAAAAATCACCTGTAATCCCAGATGAAAGATGTTCATTTTCTTGGCCAGATGTGCCTCATTGGTGTGCAGAAATTTCAGCAGGGTGATCAGAGAACTCCATAGTGTCTTCCAGTTATAATCTGAACGCACCCTGTAGCTCTTCTGATAGCACAGGATCCTATGAATGATACCCACGTAGTCTGCGATTTACTGAGAAAGTAAGGATCATATCCACTAGCTCCAGGACGTCTCCGTCGAAGTATTATGGGTGCTCCTGATCCTCCCAGAGTAGACCACAGAAGACACATGATCATTACTGGCCAAGCTTTCAGCAGCCATTCGAGAAGTCATAAATATTTCATGCACTCACAAGGAATTAGCAAACACAAATCAAAATTTCAGAGCAAACACAACTTTTGGTACACAGTTCGAGACAAAAAAAAAAAAGAGAAAAATACGTACAGACAAAACACTTAATATGTCCTTTGATAATACAGAAGTAAAAATTCTCCATTTATGGGAAACACAGAAGTTGAACAACCTCCATTTATGGGAACACTATTGAACAAGCTAGACGCAGATGTGTTGTGTGCCGAAACAAGACAATATAGGCTTGCTGAAGATGAGAAGTAGCACTACATGACAAATGCGTTGGAGCGTTCCAAGCACTAAAGCCCAAGTGTTAACGTATTTTTAAGGAAAATAATAACAGAGCTTAGAGCTTGTTAGCACATTCCCCAATGTTCGTGAGATTAATATATTCTCAGATGGCTGTGCCGGCCAATTCAAAAAAAGATTCAATTTTCGCAACATGATAGCTTTAAAAGAAGACTTCAAATTGGAAAAACTCAATTGGACATTCTTTGCTACATCGCACGGTAAAGGTGCAGTGGATGGTATTGGTTTTGCAGTTAAAAGATTCACCTGGAATCAGGTCCGATCTAAAAAACTAATCATAAGGAATGCTTCTGATTTTGTTCAACTCTGCAAGGAGGCACACGATCTGGGGAAACTGAAGCCCAAAGTTTTATTGTGTACTGAGGATGAAATAAATGTAACCAAAGAATTTATGACCAAACTTTGGGAAAGCTGCCGCGCAATAAAAGGAACACAAAAAATTCCCGAAGGGACGGACCCAGCTTGTTAAAATTGTTTACAAGCTGTAAACTTTACACAATTTACCCCAGTGACTTTTATCATTTTTTTTCTCTTAATTTATTATTATTATCGTGATTTTATGTTTGTTCATTTATATTTATAACATCAATTTTCATACTTCAGTTCCAATTCCAATATCTATTTATCTATACATTTATAATTATTCAAAATGATTTATTACAACATCAACGATAAAAACATTGATGAGATTAGAAATGCTAGTGCTGAAAGATTGTTAATCCTTCTCCGAAAATGCTCAATCAAATTTCAAAGGGCCAATAACCATCTTTGGTTTTGACGGAATGCACCGAAAATAAAGTGGTGCCAAACTTTGTTAAAATACATATCAAAAACAAATCACCATCAGCAGTGAAAGCACTAGCTTATGCCGAAAAGAAATGGGTGGATGAG
>NW_007381237.1:0-1850 GCF_000475195.1 Diaphorina citri | reverse complement strand
CTCAGTCTCCCAGCTTAAACCTCACCCCCCACCCCGGAAATGCAGTTCCCAATCCACCCAATATCGTTTTTTTGGCATAGGGAGCAAGATCCAGCCTGCTTGCTCCAATCACTCCTCCTAATGGCTGGCATTGAAACTAACCCAGGACCCTCATGGATATGTTCAGTATGCAACAAAACCCATCCACTCAAATACAATCTCAGAGCAATGGATGTTCTGGCTGGTGCCATATGAGACGGTGCACTAAATTGACAACTCATACAATGTGGAATGCAACCTTCAAGGGAGACTGCTGTCAACATAGGACTTCCACTAACATATGTACCATCAGGATGAGGCAGGATACAGGAAAGATGAGTAAATAAATAATCAGATTACAGTCAGTTTACCTCTACGATGGTGGCTCCAGGGATTAAGTAATACTGGAGAAGTCATGTAGAATTTGCTGCAGATCTAAGCTGTGATATTCTATGTTCGACCTGGCATCCGTCACGACATTCCTCACCTGTCGAGAAAATGAAGCATAATGGCCACGTTAAAAACCGAAAAATGATAGAAATTATTTAATGGGGGCACGGCAGGTGTTTTCCTGGCGATGGCACCACAAGTTACCTAAAAGTCTACACATTTGTTTTCAAGAGGCTATCATGTCAATGCCAATAATAGTCCAGAAATTGAACTCAGCCTATGAGGGTTTTCCCTATGAGTATAAAAGCATTGCAAACCAAGCGAAAAAGTAGTAACTTTTGTGTAACAAAAGAAGAAAAGAGAGAAACTTACCATGTATGTGAAGAAGGATATGTGCTTCGGATTTTCCGAGTATCTTTCAAATTGGTCCAAATTATCTTGCAGCTTCAACGTCAGACTGTCGTAATTAGCGCGGACTATTTCTAAGATCTGAAACAAAATATAAATGAGGAGGTCTTTAGAAATAACTCTGTAATGATACACTTACCTTGCTCATATGACTCATGAGGAACTCTGTAATGAGATCAATGAGGACGGCTACAAGCCTGGGTGGACAGGAGTTTCCTACGCAGCAAATGACGATCCTGCTCGATTTCCTGGAAACAATAAACACAGAGGGGAGGGAATTAGAATAATTGTTGTTGTAGTACCCCCACCCCGGAAATGCAGTTCCCAATCCACCCAACATCGTTTTTTGGCATAGGGAGCAAGATCCAGCCTGCTTGCTCCAATCACTCCTCCTAATGGCTGGCATTGAAACTAACCCAGGACCCTCATGGATGGATATGTTCAGTATGCAACAAACCCATCCACTCAAATACAATCTCAGTGCAATGCAATGGATGTTCTGGCTGGTGCCATATGAGACGGTGCACTAACTGATACCCACAGCTAATGTGTACAGCTCTATGGGAAACACCTGCGGAAGAAATGAAATGGAATGTAACTCGTACTTCGATTGCAAATATTTTTGGTGTTTTCGTGTTAGCACCTAAATGGGAAGTATTTTGTCTTTTCACTTTTCGCCCATCTGATGAGACATACTGCAGGATGGGCATGCTACAACACAGACTACACGAGTTTAATGTAGGAGTTGATTCATTGCTACGAAATGAAAACGGCAGTGAAACAAACATCTTTTTTTTTTTTTTACTCACTGTCATTCTGTTCAAAATGTCATCATTACACTTTGAACTTAGCTCCTACATCTTCAGTTTAGAGAGTTTTTGCCTTAAATCTGACACCTTAAATTAATATGTCTCATTGGAACTCTGTAATGATTAATGATACACTTACCTTGCTCGTATGACTCATGAGGAACTCTGTAATGATACACTTGCCTTGCTCATATGACTCATGAGGAACTCTGTAATGATACACTT
>NW_007381236.1:3922-15103 GCF_000475195.1 Diaphorina citri | reverse complement strand
TCTGTTTCTATCTGAGTTTGCCAAGGCAGCCCCATACGATTATGATACCAGTAAGTAGTCATTCTAAAGGCCCACTTGCCTTTTGGGGGAAAAAATCGTGTCGTGTGTAATGGGAACACTCTCATTTAAATTAAATATTACCTACAGAAAATTTAGAAAGAAATCAGATGAAACTTACGACAAGTGGGAACAGGCCTTTAGTTGATAATCTCAAAAATAAGTCAAGCTCCAAAAAATACATAATTTTTAGGGAAAATACACAATTTTTAGGGAAAAGGGAAAAATCCGGCTTTATTTACATAAAATCCTAAATCCTATGTAAAACATCATTCTTTATGGACCCTTTTGAAGAACTAGCCCGAGTTTACGGCCACATAATTTAGAATGCTTGGAGACTGTTCGGGAATGATCTCCGATGATTGTCAGAGGCAATTTCTTGTGACTGTAACAAAAGACTGTAATACATGGGTTTTACCCGTTGATTTGTTAATCAATCAATCAAAAAGAAGATTGTATATCTCCACCTAATGAAAGCAGTAATTTCCTATTAACAGATAAACTGCAGTAAAAAAAGAAGCTTCCTACCTATATTTATATCTATACCCTTTTCCAACATTTCATTATTCCCTCAAGAGGTTTATGTTTAAACAAATTTCAACTCTCGATTTCGTTTCCTAAAATTCAAAGTTCAAACTAAAAACGGAACTTTTAATTCATAATTATGTTGTACCTTAGTACCTAGGTAAAATGGGTATAAAACACGAACAGTAAAACAATAACTACCTACCTATTCTACCTTATGCAATTTTTTATTGAAGTTCATAGCTTTTAGTTTTCAATTGAAATAGACAAAATAGAGTGGAAGGATAACGCCTGGGGCGTTCTCTACCACCTAACCCTTCTGATCGTTTGGGTCCCGAAGGATTTGATACGTTGAAAAAAAGTTTCGCCCAAACTTTCTAAAACTTTCATTCGACTGGAAATTAAACCGAATCACCTGAGGGTGTTTATTTTATATCCACATTCGGTGGAGTAGCCAAGTTTTTCCACAAACCAGATAGAATAGATAAATAGATAGATAAATATTCCCCTAGGCAAACCTAAAACTTTCATTCGACTGGAAATTAAACCGAATCACCTGAGGGTGTTTATTTTATATCCACATTCGGTGGAGTAGCCAAGTTTTTCTACAAACCACCAGATAGATAAATTAATATTCCCCTAGGCAAACCAGTGGATTGAATATTGGTGAATTAGAGGATCTTCTTCTGTAGGTATATACCGGGTGTTTTAGATAGGGTGGAAAAAAAAGTTTCGCCCAAACTTTCTAAAACTTTCATTCGACTGGAAATTAAACCGAATCACCTGAGGGTGTTTATTTTATATCCACACTCGGTGGAGTAGCCAAGTTTTTCTACAAACCACCAGATAGATAAATATTCCCCTAGGCAAAGCAGTGGATTGAATATTGGTGAATTAGAGGATCTTCTTCTGTATACCGGGTGTTTTAGATAGGGTGGTCAAATCGTAACCCGCCAGCGTAACTTTTGAACAGCTGGAAAATTTTGAATTCTCTAAAGTTCTAGAGATAGGAAATTTTAAAATGCCTTATGGTCTCTCCGATGCGACCTTTGATCATATTAAATTAGAAAAAGACTTATTCTAACAAAATAAAATAAATCACTTGTATAATTTGGTACGTTAAATCTCGTATCACCTAGATTCCTAGAAGCAATCATTCAGCTAAACATACTAAAAAGGAAGTGGCATATTTAAATGCTTGAAAATGCCTTATGGTCTCTCCGATGCGACCTTTGATCATATTAAATTAGAAAAAGACTTATTCTAACAAAATAAAATAAATCACTTGTTTAATTTTTGGTACGTTAATTAATCTCGTATCACCTAGATTCCTAGAAGCAATCATTCAGCTAAACATACCTACTAAGTGGCATATTTAAATGCTTGTCACAAATATCGTTCCCCGATTATTGCACCTAATAGATAAATTGTATGACTTGACTTGGACTCGAACCACCAACCTTCAGATCCAAAATCCAACGCGTTAACAACTGCACCACTGAGGTTGGATTCAGGTGAACATATACTACGGGATGGGCATACTATGACACAGACATCATCTAACCACCCTACTCGTTTTATTTTCAGACGTGCGGGAACTCCTAGAAGCCCTCATCCAGCATGAATCGCAGCAGCCTCAGCAAGCGGTAGATCTACATCGACTTGTCCGGAAAAACAATCGCTCCCCCTCCGTACGACTGCGTTTCGGCCGTCGCTCCGATCCCGCTATGAGCTATCAGGTATGAAATAAAATTCTAGATTTTTTTTTGAGCCGTTCTGAAAACGAACCCTATCCGTTCAGGATAAAAGCCGCCCCGGGCGGGAATCGAACCCGCGACCTAGCGCTTACAAGGATCCCGCTATGAGCTATTAGGTTATAAAACTAGTGGTTCTGTGAACTGTAGATCTCACTCAGATTCTTTTGCGTAAGCTGAGACTTTAACAATAACGTCCTTTCATATCGACAATTTTATTGTTGTTTAACATTTTAGAATGCCCGATGACTCCTTTTTATTTTAAAACTATAATTTTTTGGCCATTATCGTACAGAGGACAAAAATTTAAGAGAAGGAAGACAGGACAGGAGAAAGCCAGCCGTTCCGAGAGCGAACCATTTCCGTTCAGAATAATATCCGCCCGGGGCGGGAATCGAACCCACGACCTATCCCTTTAAGGATTTCTTGTTTTTCCCCAAGACAATTCCCCTGTAATAATTATGTAATAACTGTAATATCTTTTGGAGGGTGTTTTAATGGAACGAAAGTTGGGATTGGAATAGTGACGAAAGAAGCAAAGTTGTGTAGAAGAAATTTCAAGAAAATCTGTAAACTGTCACGTCGCGTTCCCACTTCCCACCGTTTTGTGGTTTTATACCTACCTGATGGTTGGTGTGCCCACTAAAAAGTCTATCGTCAAAATCTTTAAAATAACTTTTAAAGAAACTAACAACTTAACCACGATCCAGACAAACGTGGTAAGAAAGGCCTGAGGAAAATTTGAAATATAGAAAAACTTCATCATTAAAAAGAGTAAAAATAAACACGTATAGGGAAGTTTTAGAGTGATGTCCATTGTTAAAAAATATATAGCGAAGTGTTAATGGCGAACAAAACCCCTTCTAACGAGCTTTCGGAAAAGTTTAATTTGTGGTCAACAGAAAACACTATTCCAATAAATCGTTCAGCCAATGTCTCATTAAACTGAAAGCCCTGTCAACACCTGATGTAGTTGAAACTTCTTCCAAATAAATTGCTGCCAAAACAACCGCCGTGTGCAATATATAGCGAAGTGTTAATGGCGAACAAAACCCCTTCTAACGAGCTTTCGGAAAAGTTTAATTTGTGGTCAACAGAAAACACTATTGCAATAAATCGTTCAGCCAATGTCTCATTAAACTGAAAGCCCTGTCAAGTCAACACCTGATGTAGTCGAAACTTCTTCCAAATAAATTGCTGCCAAAACAACCGCCGCGTGCTTTGTTTTTTTATTGTTCACTTTAGAATAGTGAGAAAGTGTGATGATTAGAAAAAGTATAATGGTTGAAAAAGTGAAGCATTGTTTAGAAAGTGGAAATTTTCGTCAAAAAACAACAAGTTTCGGACATCGCTGAAATAAAAATATTTGGACACTATTTTGAAATGAGTTTTCAGGAAGGTTGCAATGGAAATTTAACAAATGATGGACACTATACATATACAAGTATGTATGCACTATGTATTTTGTTGTTAGGAGGGAGAGAGGGGAATTTTAATGGGAAAGAAATAACTGGATGTAAAGTTTTTTTTTTTTTTATTAATATTTATTATAGTGTTAAAGTTATAGTTTGATATTAGGAGCATCGCTGAAATAAAAATATTTGGACACTATTTTGAAATGAGTTTTCAGGAAGGTTGCAATGGAAATTTAACAAATAATGGACACTATACATTATGTATTTTGTTGTTAGGAGGGAGAGAGGGGAATTTTAATGGGAAAGAAATAACTGCAGTTAACAAGAAAGAAATAATGGATGTAAAGTTATAGTTTGATATTAGGAGATAATAGTCGTACCTAGTTACCTACCTACTTTTTGTGCATGCACCTCGTTGATAAAATTTTGGGAGTGGGTAGAAACAACAACTTATATACAACCCAATAACAACAACTTCTACTAACAATCCACAAATTTGAACACAAGTTGTTTTTCGGTTGAAAGTTTGTAAATTTCCAGTCATTAATTCTATAGGGATCGGTAAAGGACATACCTACCTATAATGATTTGTCAATAGATGATGATGGGTTGCTGTTGTTATTTTTGTTTTATCAACTTTACCTTTAGCAGATTGATGGGTAAAGCAAGGAAAAAAACTCGACATTACCTAATGAACATCCATGCTCCGCCGTGTGCTCTGTTTTTTTATTGTTCACTTTAGAATAGTGAGAAAGTGTGATGATTAGAAAAAGTATAATGGTTGAAAAAGTGAAGAATTGTTTAGAAAGTGGAAATTTTCGTCAAAAAACAACAAGTTTCGGACATCGCTGAAATAAAAATATTTGGACACTATTTTGAAATGAGTTTTCAGGAAGGTTGCAATGGAAATTTAACAAATAATGGACACTATGTATTTTGTTGTTAGGAGGGAGAGGGGGGAATTTTAATGGGAAAGCAATAACTGGATGTAAAGTTATAGTTTGATATTAGGAGATAATAGTCGTACCTACCTACAATAATAAAAAAAGAACTTCTGACGCTTGATTACGTTCGCCAAGACTTCAAGGAACAGATCTGTGCTATTTTTGTCTGATTTCTTTTCTTCCCCGCCTTTCCAGAAGCTTTCAAAGTTGGCGTCACTAGAGTGACCTAAAATAAAGGCGATTTTTGTACCATCAAGTTTGAACTTAAAAATTTATGAAAGTATTTTAAATCTTATATTATAAGAACATGTATTCATATAGCTAGTAGGTACCTAGGTACTGTAGTATTATGTAGCTATTATGTTAGAAGTAAGTAGAAGCGCAAACTGGTCAATACTGATTTATTGATCATCATTTAATACCTACAATGTCTTCTAAAGAGGCTTTTCCACAGTTATGACCCTCAGAATTGGGCTTTTTGTAACATTTTTCATAGGATTTTAACTTCCATTCAATGTTTCTTCCTCTGTGAAGATTTTGTACTTCAAAGCTGAAGCTTCTGTTATAAGCTCTCGAGTATCCTTCCTCAGTTTACCAAATCTCTACCTATCCAAAGTTCCCTCAATGTTGAACTGATGGTTCTAAATAATTCATGGAAACTAGAAAAATGTATTGATAGATTCTGACGTAACTTTGTGTCGTAGCTATTGTGTTCTTCTTTTTTTTTTTTTTTTTAGAAAAATGTAGTTAAAATAAAAAAAATTCGGAATCTAGGTAGGTACCTAGTGAAAATTAGGATAATGCGTCTCCTAAAACATCCAATTAGTTGTACATTTTAATGTACCTAACATGTTGCATTTGTTTAATTTATTATTTAATTATACTTCTCCTAGTCGAATTCTTAGTTCTTTGTTACCACCCTTATTCCTATTTATTATACAGAAATACAAAAAAATATTTGAAAGTTTTGAATAAGCCAACATGAGCAAGCTTTCTTATTTTCTCTTCTCTTAATAGGCGATTATATCCTAGATTATTATTATGTTAATTCGGTCTCTTCCTGATCCCTTGTGTGCCGTGTCCATTTTAATTTAGGACTATTGCACTGCATTATATCTAGATACCTACCTGGGTAAATTTCAGGATTCATGGATGACTCATAGAACGACCAAAGTGACTTCTTGATGGTTTTAACGCGACAATTTTGCCTTCAGTTGGTCTGTTCCACATAAAAAAAAGGTTTGAAAGAGGTAACAGCTAAGGTCTTATTGTTCCGAAAGCGAAGAGAGAAAGAAGACAGGGTAGGAAAGAGAGCTAGCCGTTCCGAGAACGAATATTATCCAGCATTTAGGATAAAATCCGTTCCCGGGTGGAAATCGAACTCGCGACCTAGCGCTTACAAGGCAGACGCGCTATCCTGCAAGATATAACCAAGCTGGCAGCGTTTCACCCTAATGTTCAGTAAACAGAGGAAATTTTCGCTCTAGATTTTGAATTCCCTTGTAGAGCCCCTTGTTTTTACTGATGCCAACATAGGCACTAGGTACTACTAGGTAGGTAAATAAAACGTGCTCATGCTGCCCCTGTAAATTCGAACGTAGGGAACCTGCAATCTACAAAATACATTACTTATTGCATACCCCATCCCACATTTCACGGCGTTTTTTTGTTCATGCGTCCTTGGACATTTCCCCTCCTGCCGTGACGTTGGGTTTGGTCTGAAATCAGCTGATTTTTCATTTATCAAAAAAAATTTCGTTCATCGAAATCAAAATGGACAGAGATTATTGATTTGTGAACTTTTCTTTTTAAATTTTTCGTTTTAAATTTGTGAAAACCAAGAGAAAACTCCAACTTGTGAAGTGTACTAGAGTCTCGACACCACCATGGGGTCGTTATTCAGAAGTGAGGAGGAAAAAAAATCGGATCTGTGCATGGAAGTAGGGGTGCAGTCAGCCTCGTGAGGACAAGTGAGTAGCTACTAGCTACGTTGAGGAGTAGCCACTAGTGGCGGCATTACCAGTGTAAAAAGAGTACCTAGGTACCTATGAGCGGTGAGCATTACATGTTGAAATGCATTTTGACATCTGCGCATGTCAAAAAACACCCAAAAATGAGCCAACAATGGCAACATCTAGGCTAGGCACTAGTGACTAGGTACCTACTAGGTACCTAGGTAAATAAAACGTGCTCATGCTGCCCCTGTAAATTCGAACGTAAGGAACGTGCAATCTAGAAAATGCATTACTTATTGCATACCCCATCCCACATTTCACGGCGTTTTTTGTTCATGCGTCCTTGGACATTTCCCCTCCTGCCGTGACGTTGGGTTTGGTCTGAAATCAGCTGATTTTTCATTTATCAAAAAAAGTTTCGTTCATCGAAATGGGCAGAGAATGCAGAGATTTAGAGATTATTGATTTGTGAACTTTTCTTTTTAAATTTTTCGTTTTAAATTTGTGAAAACCAAGAGAAAACTCCAACTTGTGAAGTGTACTAGGGTCTCGACACCATCATGGGGTCGTTATTCAGAAGTGAGGAAATGGCGCTCTGTCAGTTATTCCTACAGAGTGAGGCGGCATATGCTTGTGTGTCAGAGCTTGGGGAACTAGGACTTGTCCAGTTTAGAGATGTAAGTGCCAACTAGGGAGGTTTATGTAACAGCTCTTCGCCTTTTGGGGGTTCTAAAAGGCCCTTGAATTAGTCATTCAGAGGGATATTCCATTGGGGTATCTTCATTTTGATAGGATCAACAGTGAAAGATTGGTGAGTAGTAGGGTGGGGTTCTCCGATTCAGGTGTGATAAGGGTGGTTCCTTGTTTTTCAAGGCTGGAGTGTTTGGCTACTTGTAACCCTTGTCCAGATTGGTAACTTATTGGAAAGAGAATAATGACAGTTTGGATACAAAATATTTAGATACCTACCTCATAGGACACTTTGACAATTTTTCATTCAAATATTTTTGAACCCAAGGGTAACTGTTGAGTTGGAGTTCTAATGTAGTAAGAAAAGATCACTTTGAAAATAGAACATTGGAACGAATTTATTTTGTGTAGACTCACCAGAGTGAAAATCAAGACTGAGGATTGAATCAATTCACTCTAGCCAATATTGGATATTGGAAAACCGAAATACACTGGTTCGAAACCACCATCATACACAACAAAATGATAACAATTTTGGTGTAGAAAATAAACATTCTAAGTATTTGACATCAAAACTTTTCAAAATGTGAAGTGCTAAGATGCAAACTTCTTTTTTTCTCAGGAATATGCAAAAACTCTCGTATGTATAATATGATGATACTTACCTCAATTTGATCAATGTTAATCTTTCCAAACTCTTTCTTCATCTGCTTCAGCCCATCCTTCATGGCAATGACAGTTTGCTGAGTGTCTTTCAATGATTGTATACCGAAATTAGCCTGGTCTAAATTGAACGCTTGATTTCTTAGGTTTTCTGCCTGGGACTCATACCTGTAAAGAAAAGGTTTTATTCAATGAGAGCCCAACAAATGTCAAGTTTTGAGTGGAACAGCATTGAAGTTTTTGATTTACATTAAAAAAATTTGGGTAATTATTCAGAAGCCACAACAATGAAAAAAAAGCTCCTTTTGCCATTTACCCTAATAACACTGGTCACTGTTCATTTGTGACAGCTCCTTCATGTAGCAATTTTCCATTAACATAACTTCTGAACAAGTACCAAAACAAAGAAGATCAAAATAAACTGCGCGCCTAGAAAAAAACTGCACGCAGATTCTGTGTCGCTTCCACAAGTGAGGCAGGCGAGTGACACAGGCAAGTGGCACGTGCGAGTGCACTGCGTCGTAATGTGCGCGGTAGTATTGAATCCAATGGTTTACAAAAACTGCTTTGCTGTGCTGCGTGACTGTGCTGCGTAGCTGTGTCTCAATGTGCGCCGGGCCTATAATGGTCGTACCTACCTATCTACTTTTTGAGCATGCACCTCGTTGATAAAATTTTGGGAGTGGGTAGAAACAACAACTTATACAATACAACCCAATAACAACAACTTCTACTAACAATCCACAAATTTGAACACAAGTTGTTTTTCGGTTGAAAGTTTGTAAATTTCCAGTCATTAATTCTATAGGGATCGGTAAAAGACATACCTACCTATAATGATTTGTCTATAGATGATGGGTTGCTGTTGTTATTTTTGTTTTATCAACTTTACCTTTAGCAGTTTGATGGGTAAAGCAAGGAAAAAAAATCGACATTACCTAATGAACATCCATGCTCCTTATAAA
This sequence comes from Diaphorina citri, assembly GCF_000475195.1. NCBI lineage: Eukaryota > Metazoa > Arthropoda > Insecta > Hemiptera > Psyllidae > Diaphorina > Diaphorina citri. Next base: position 6,135 of record NW_007381236.1, on the reverse strand, counting down.
TTTTTCATTCCACCAAATTTCTTTGAACCTATACTTTACATTGGGTTCCAGTCCGTCATCTTCCGTTAATTTCACAGACAGGCAAACAAACAAACAAACCTACGTAGGTAATACTTTGAGATTTGAATGTAAATATTTAGCATTGAAGATAGATAGATCAGTGATCAGTAGATAAGAGATGAAAGTGATTGAAAAAAAGGTAAAAAAGATCTGGAGAAATATTTTTCTTACTTAGGGATAGAGGGTGGCGAAAATTATTATTATCGAAGAAAAACTTGAACAGTTTTTCTGTTTTTCTTTGTAAAACAAAAAATCCACGGCGTTCTTCTAATTTTTGTGGTTTAAAAGTTCCACCATCTTATTTAGGAATTAATTTAAAACAAACACAACTTTGTTTCTTCGCGCTCTCTCTCTCTCTCTCTCTCTCCCTCTCTCCTGTATAACTTCCTTCCGCTTTGGAAAATAATAAGAGAAATAGAAGAATAAAGGGTTGCTTTGTGGAATTTTATGAAATCTGAAGCACATATATCATAGGTTGCTCAAAGGAGTTTTTGAACGTCCTGTATTTTGTAGACCATAGACCTGTTGAATGAGGAACAAGATCAATTTAGGATCTAGGAAAGGAAGGAATTCAGAGTAGAACTGGGAATTCAGAACTAGGTACCTTGGTATCTGACCAAATAATAGCATAAAAGAAGAAGAAGAAGAAGAAGAAGAAGAAGAAGAAGAAGAAGAAGACAAAAATCTGAAATTTGTTGATAGAATGGTTTTATTTGTAAGATTTCTACCCCAAAATTTCAAAAAGCCATAAAGAGCAGAGTGGTGAGTGGTCAATGTAATTGGTTAGTCAAATAGCCACAGGATGTCCCAAAATTTATTGTCAACTCGAGGGTTTGAACCCGGGACCTTTTGCTAATTTCCCCCCTTCTCTATGCTTTCAGATTGGACGCAATGCCTACGAGCACAACAACAACAACTTGAATTACAATTTGGAACCTGGCCTCACTGATATCTAAACATTGCAACAGCCCCCTAACATGTAACTCAACAAACATAACTACCTACCTTATTTTTAACTTATGTTTCAATTATTGACGAATTAAATATTTATTTTTTATTGTATTAGACCATAGACCTGTTGAATGAGGAACAAGATCAATTTAGGATCTAGGAAAGGAAGGAATTCAGAGTAGAACTGGGAATTCAGAACTTAGGTACCTTGGTAACTGACCAATTAATAGCATAAAAGAAGAAGAAGAAGAAGACAAAAATCTGAAATTTGTTGATAGAATGGTTTTATTTGTAAGATTTCTACCCCAAATTTTCAAAAAGCGATAAAGAGCAGAGTGTGGTGAGTGATCAATGTAATTGGTTAGTCAAATAGCCACAGGACGTCCCAAAATTTATCGTCAACTCGAGGGTTTGAACCCGGGACGTTTTGCTAATTTTCCTCCCTTCTCTATATTTTCAGATTGGACGCAATGCCTACGAGCACAACAACAACAACAACTTGAATTACAATTTGGAACCTGGCCTCACTGATATCTAAACATTGCAACAGCCCCCTAACATGTAACTCAACCAACATAACTACCTACCTTATTTTCAACCTATGTTTCAATTATTGACGAATTAAATATTTATTTTTTATTGTATTAACATCAATTAAAATAATCAAATCTTACTGAAGTTAATTACCTATTAATCTTTTAATTAATGTATGTTCTTTTGAACTCAATAAATAAATGAAATTTGGGGTACCTAAATGATTGGTTTTAATACTTAGGTACTTACCTATTTGTTAAAAATAATATGGTATATTTGTTAGGTTAATAATGTACGTAGGTATACCTATCAGTAATATTGAGAGCAATTTCTATGAGTTTGTAATTGTAATACCACTGGGCTTAAGGATACAAATTAGCCAATGTGGGATACCCCTGACCATCCGCCACTTGTTAGAATGTCGTTCTTACATTAATCCATCCCGTCCAGCCTTCCACAAGATTCCTTCACTGGATGATGACCAAGATTCCGTTGAGAACCTATTAGGATTCCTACGTCACATAAATGTTTATCACCTAATCTAATATAGAAGTCAGCGCGAATGACCTTGTAGTTAAAGCGCTTAAAAAAAGGATACAAATTGTACATCGTCCTAGTCATTAGGTTGTTATAAAAGTAAGAGGGAAGGCAAAGAAAAATATATATAT